>NC_059132.1:19294126-19597157 GCF_020740605.2 Lemur catta | reverse complement strand
AATATTTAGATCTAGAAGAAATTTTGACTATAGCTTTAAATTACATTCTTGGAGATAATCCAAGTGAATTTCTAAGAAGGCTAAGTTATGTCTGACAAAAGACACAAAATAATCTCTGTCATTATAGACCACCATTCCTATCTTCTGTTATTTGTACAGTCTGCAATTTTATGGACACCCTTCACAAAAGACAAGATTTTAATGGCTTAGGTATCATTTTAAAAAAATTACACAACCACAAAAATAGCATGCCTGTATCCAGGAAGTACATATACATATCTTTTCCTTCTGTAGATATTTTTTTCCATTCTAGTCCCCATGTGAAAATGTATACACAGTTTGGATTATTTATAAAATGTTTAGCAACTGCATAACGTTTTGATTTGTAAAACTCAACAATCTACATTCTACAGAATTTGCAATTTTCATGGCTATCTTAAAACATGCAGTTGATGTCTATCTCTTTTCTTTTTCTTTTGTAACATCAAGATATTTAACAATGGTTATAAAAAAAGTAATATCTATCAAAAGACAAGTGGCATATTTATTCTATGGAATACAATGTAATTCAAACTTGATATAACATGTTCCATGATGTAATTACATATATATAATCATATTATAAGATGTAATTTTGAGTGAGAAAGTTGCAGGATAATATAGACACAATTATAGCATTTAACTAAAAATTTTAAATTATAAAAAAATAATGTATCAGTCCATATGTATGTATATAAATGCATAGAAAAAGATGTGAAAGAATATCCACCAAACTTGTTGTGGACATATTAAATTATCAGAGAGGGATTTTGGCCTCATATATATACTTTTATTTAACAATTAGAATTTATTCACGTATTAAGCAAATAATTTTTAAATTAAAATGAATGTATGAGAGCTTTTTGAAAAAACCTTTATATTTTACGTAAAATTGTTGTATCATTTAAAAAATTGTGTATATTTAATATATATGATCTACCTTTTTATATGTAATACATATATAGATTTCTATATATGTGATTTAGAATGATGTCGTTACATTCTATTATAATAAAAAAAGGACAATTGCAGTGCCTTGCCACTCAAAGTATGGTGGTCAGTCCTGTACAATCAACAACATCTGGCTACTTAGAAAGGCAAAATCCCAGTCTCCAACTTTGGGCAGGCTGACTCAGTATCTATACCTTATTAGAAATCCCACATAATTCAAAGACATATAAAGTTTAAGAAGCACCATTCTAGGGAACTCTGGCTTGCAATTGGCCTGCTACACAACCCAAAATGATCATCTCCTCTCGACCTCTTGTCATGTTATTTGGTCTTGAAAGTGAAGTTAAATATTTTATTGATCGTCTTGGTGCATCAACTTCAGGGACCTTCTGAAACACCACTTGTTCCTTCTGTTTGTAGTCTTTCCACCAGAAAAGATAGATGTTCTCTCACCTATACTTGCTTATTCTGAGATACAATCAATTAAACCAACTTGGATTCGGGGTTAGAGGCACCCAGAACTCTAAATATATCTCCACCAACCAAGGATCAGTGAATTTCCTCCTTAGAGGACCATGCGAGGCACTCAATAATTCATGTAAAATGCGGTTTGAGTCAGTGCAAAGCTATTGATAGTTTTGCCTGACTTGAAGTTCAAATGGGCATCTGGGCAAGGTAAAGTGCTTTCAAATCAAACATCAATCAGAAACCCGGTCCACTTTACCATTCTTAAAGAAATCGTTAATGGCATAGCTCAGGATTTCTTCACTTTGCCACTATTGACATTTTGGGCTAGATAATTCTCTGTTGTGGAGACTGTCTTGTGCATTTTAGGATGTTTAGCAGCACCCCGGCCTCATTCACCAGATGCCAGTAGGTAAATATTATTTCATCTTTTGTCATTATGCTGATGTCATCAGGCTTTACATATATAACTTAGAAGTGATTTCCTCATTTTAGTGATAAAGAGCCTGAAATAGGCATCTTAAGGAATATATATTAAAGAAACAAAAAACAGTGCTTTCCAAGTTCCACTCACTAGCTGATTTCACAGGTTTCATGTGGCCTCTAAAATATTTCTGTCATTCCAAATGGACTCATTATCTGTTTCCTAATTCCTTGCATAATCTCCATTTAAATTTTTCCCATTTACTTTTTTCCCCTCCTTGCATTTCCTGCATTTCTTTCTGTTCTCTTCCTAGTGCATACCCATTTGTTTTTTCTAATACAGTCATATCTAACTTCATGAATTTTTACCAATATTATTGTAGGTCTTATGTTTTAGTCTTCAAATTGGCATTTTTGTAAATAGTAATAGCTGCCTCTACTGACTAACAGAACAAAGCATGTGTGCCCAGTATCACTGGAGATGACAGCAGGGGAAGCTGGCACACAGTAAACTCCCCCAGAATACAATGAAATCAGCATATCTGAAAAGGATTAAAAATAATAAGCTTCAGGACAATTTCAAATACTGTTTCACACTTTTGAATTAAAGATAATGGAGTGAGAAATGGAATATCTACTCAAGGAGGTACCAAATTCTTCTGTTAGGCTTGCCACATTTTCTTTTGCAAAATAAGGTGTAAAAAGCAAGCATTTTTATAGGTTATCGGTAGCATTAATGTGAAAAGTATAAGCTTTATTACTAACCATTTGAGATGCAAGGAAGCTTTCTGCCACAGAAATTGGATGACCAAGTGGGCTGACAGCTCCCTTGTGTTATAAAATAATGCAAACAATATTTTTTCACCCCAAACAAAATTGGTTAAAATTACATTTTCCCAAGTCATATGGAAATGCACTAATTTGTAACTTTCTAAAGCCAACACATTTATGCTTCAGAGATACATAATTTAGTAACAAACAGCAGACTGAATTTTGATCAGGTTTTAAAAATGGGTACAATAGCCTTCTCAGACTTCAAATGAGCTTAGAAAAGTCTCTTGGTATTCTCTCCCTCATGAAATTGTAAGAGTAACATTCCCTTGAAGTTTTTCAGCAATATGCAGTGAGAAAAAGTGAAAAGGTCTTGCATATTTGTATAATACATAAAGGCTCCAATGATTAAAACAGCCTTCAGACTTAATAGCAAGCATTTTGCTTTAAAGGCAATCATTCTCCAAGAACCTGGAGAAAAACCACATTATTGTGCTTTTCTTTTTAGAATTGATGGCTACATTATATAAGAATGGTAAAGTAAAGCACGATAACGCATAGTCCTGATAGAAAAAAATTAATGAGAAATTTTTTCTTCTTCATTTTTTAAGAAGAAAAAGGTCATTTGGATTTTTTTCATTATAAAACAAGAAGACCACCACCGAATGTGCTAGTCTTCCAAGTAACTGCAAAATACACGCATAGATTTGTATAGCAGAGACAACCTTGATGGAGAATTTTCTATGTTCTTTCTAAAGGATTTTATAGGATGTAGAAAAATTGACATGGTAAGAATCAACTATGACACATTGTATTACTATTAACATGATTCAAACAACCTATAGGAATAAAGCAACTACTTGAGAATATCCCTTGGGCATCAGGAACCTGTTTTTCTCTGTTCCTTTTCTTTATAATTTCTGTTTATTTTCCGATGCACTTAATGTTGAAGAATGATGACATACTTGGGCATAATTCATATTTTTTATTTCTTATTGACAATATTTTTAACATATAGTGACTCTTTTAGCCATTGGGGTGAAGGAGAACCTATTGTCAAAAGGGATTAAATTCATACTCTATGAACCTATATATTTTATATTTAGTAGATGTCACAAGTTTGCAGGTTTATTTCCTTAAGTAAGATGAAAAAATACCAAATTGAACAAATCCTATGAAATAATTTTTATTTTCATTATTGCTCATGAGAATTCAGCAGGATTTGTGCTCCTCCACTTAATTATTAGCAGGTGAGGAGTGATTACAGGGATTCCACGTGAATTGTCTTCCCTGCTTCCTTACTGATTCTCATTTTAAATCTGGAAATCTATGTAATGATAGGATTGTGATATTGGTTAACTGTGATTTTGATTTAGTAATTGTGCAGAAAATCTTATTTGCATATCTTTTCTAAAAGCCAATTTGAAGTTCTGAGATGTTTACTGAAGTTGACCAGATTCTATACAGAAAAAAAATGCCCTATATAGAGAACAGTAGGTTTCAGAATATCTATCTGTTATTCATTTATATAACCAACACTCTTTATAGCAACTGCAAAGGAAAAACTGAGAACTCCTTTTCATTTGGCTTCAATCATCAGATATAAATAACATAAAATAATGTATACATTTTTCTGCACATAGTATAAACATAGAACTACATATTTATTAATAAAAGCACTCAATATAAATTATTGCAATTTTTTGTCAGAGATTTAGAAAGCTTTCTGATGGAGATCATGTATTTTCACAATAAGTCTATGAATCAGGTTCCATTTAGTGATAAGTGCCATAGGCCACCTCAAACATAGCCTAAGGGAAATTACAAAAATAATAATTGCTGATTCACTTGAAAAACTGAAGGACAGTGCTGGTTTGGGATTTAGCTGTACCCACATCTCCAAATGTCAGCAGAAATCTACTCCTCTCCTCAACTCACTGGTTGATTTTGTTGTGTTTCTTACCATTTTGGTTACATTCTAACAGAGGCTTCCTCCAAGCTTATCAGCAACCAACTCAAAGATAGAATCAACAAGACTAAAGAGCAGTTCTTTCCTGAAAGTCCTAGTATTGGCTGTAATTGATCCTGAATAAGCCCCATGCCAACCTGCAACACTGGAAGAATTCCTCTCAAAGTGTGGAGCCACAGGGACGTGGGGAGTGAAATTTTGGCAATGTCTGGAGGCATTTTTAGTTGCTACAACTGGGTGGCAGGTTGCCACTGGCATGTAGGCCAGGAATGCTGTTAAACAGCCTACAATGCACAGAACCATCCCACACTCCCACAGCTCAGAAGTATCCAGCCCAAAATATGAGTAAGGTGAGTTTGAGAAATTCTTCACTAGATGTGGAATCAGTTCCTGCTGATCTACAACGGGCTCTAGAAGATAGAGCTAAGGGAGACTTATCTAAGAAAACTACAATACTTTAATGAAAAAAAAGCGTACTAAATGCCGAACCGGTAGCACCTGATGTCAGCAAGAAGGAATATTTTTTGCCTCTAATCTACTGTGTAGGAAAATTAAAAAAAAAGAAAAACAAGAATCAAAAATGTTGACAATGAATTTTTACCTCAAATATAATTGGTAAAGCTGGTTTTTCTGGGTTTTTTAACTCATAATTTGTCTTTGCTCTTGGTCCAGTTCCTTGGTGTTAGAAAAATAATTTGCATTTTGCTAAGTTGACTTGAATCAGAAATTGTGCACTATTAACAAATTAGCTCATACCTTGACTTTCATATTTTGAGGAAAATATAAAGGATTTTTTAAATTATCCTATTTATATCTACTGTATTGCTAAATCAAATGTTTTGGCAGAAAATAATTTTATACTCAGAAGGGAAAAATCTACTTAAACTACTTAAGTTGCAAATTCTAATTGTCTTCCTCCTTATTTTTTTCAACTTGACAATGACATGCTAATTTATTTTGATTTTATTGGCTTAAATTGAACAATGTTCATAAAATAGGTTATTGGAGTTAATAAGAAATGAAAAAGAACTCTGTAACACTTTAGATTTATTTATTTAAACAATCTTAGATAGTTTATTTTGCCATTACTCTACTTTGACTTGAAACATTCCCATCCAAATATTGTATTTCATTTAAGTAGGGAAAAAAAAAAAAACCAGCACTAATGCTAAAAGGTTGTTTGCACTGTTTCTTCTGTGTGTGTGTATATGTGTGTGTGTGTGTGTCTGTGTTCAAGAAACTCATTATACAGTTCTATGTAGCAGGAAAGGTTTGATCCCAAGAATAAGGAACAAAAGCAGAGGTAACACGCCCTTGCAAAAGTAAATGCTAAATTACCATGTATTTTATGGTCAGATGTGAGCTCACATATATGTACGCTCACATCTGACCATCAATCAGACCCTCAAGCTCGCCTCCAGGAAAGTTGAAAGAGTGCATCTCACAGGAGAGGAAAATGCATTTAAAATTACTGCAACCATAAAATAAACTGACATAACCCAAAGCAACAAATAATGGAAGAAAAAAATCCTTCTGGGGCCCTGTCTCTCCTTCAGCAAAGATTTTGTCTTTCTGTTTTTATTTCTTGTCAGTGATCCTGGGTGTGTTTAAAATGACATAAAATGCATTCATTATGCCCCCAGATTCTAACTGCTGCAGCCCTTCTTGTACATTTCTCAAGAAAATTCAGGCTTCTGGAATAGAGAGCAGATGTAGAAGCAAAATGACAGCCCTTGTGGGATGCTGGATGCTTTAAAAAAATTTCCAAGCAATTTTCTCTATTGCATCATGCCTGAAAAGTAGCTTAATTCTTCTGTTATGATTAAAGTTGATTGATTGAATTGATCTGCGATGCATCCTGTTTCCCTGGTTTACAGAGATGCTCAGGAAGAGTAAGGAAGCTGTCTGAACAGGATCCAAGTGCTTAATATATGCTGAGGTCCCACTTAACATTTATTATCTGTTATCGAAGGTAGGAGAAAAGCATGTAAATTATATGGATGCCTCTGATTCAAGGAAAGGGAAAGATAAATACTTAT
This sequence comes from Lemur catta, assembly GCF_020740605.2. Lineage (NCBI taxonomy): Eukaryota > Metazoa > Chordata > Mammalia > Primates > Lemuridae > Lemur > Lemur catta. The sequence goes on along the minus strand of NC_059132.1, from coordinate 19,590,500 downwards.
GCAGACGCTCAGTGATTTTCATCAACCATTTTCTAAAACATACCCCATCTTTTTTTAGACTTATCAGTAACTTTGTAAGAAGCTTTTTCCATTGCTGGTAAGTTAACCTATTTTTGCCTTACCATTTCTTACATTAGTAAAGAAATCCAAAAAACGTCAAGTCTGACTCTTAAAACTGTTTAATAAATGGAATTTGCAAAAAAAAAGTAGGACTTTCAGAAATATGTGTTACTTTAAAATGAGTCTCTTCATGATGTTTCCCCCCCCAAATAGATATAAAAAAAAGGAAGAAAGAAAAAAAGAAGAGAATCATTAGCAGATATAGCATAAGATTTTGAGTGTGTGTAAAAATGACATGAAGCAGCTACTTTCAATGTCTACTAAACAAATATGCTTTTGAGGGACAAAATTTACATAGAATCTGTAATTAATTACACACAAATTTTTATAAATGGAAATTTTAATATTCAGGGAAAAAGTTCTAAATTCAAGAAAACTATGAGTTGGCAAATTGTAGCTTGTGCTACTTACAGGACACAACTTCCTCTTAACCAACATAGAGATCCATTGCCAATTTTTTGACTAACTTTTTGTAGTTATGACATTATTAGTCATATGAGGGTCTAACATAATAATAGTATTAGCAATAAAATTGTAGAAGACAGACATTTTTCAAATATTCTTTATTGTATGGAAGGTTTTTAAGGTGCTGGCTTTGTAGAGTTATGCACCTACATGATTGCTTTTTCTTATTCTTACAGAATACAAGATTTTTATTAAAGAAACACCCAAATCTCCAGGTTTTTGTCTCAGTCACAGAATCCCTATGTCATATATAGGCATCATATAGTAATAATACTAATTAAAATAATTATAACAACTACAAATGAATATTAGTACAACTAATAACTGTGAGCTTTTTATATGTCAATCATTGTCATAAGCCCATGATAATGACCATTTTTTTTTAATCTCATAACAAACTGTAAGGCTGATATCATCACCATCTCATTTTATAGATGAGGAAAGTGAGGCACAAAGAGGTTAATTAATTTCCTCATTTTCACAGAGCTTGCTTCCTCTCTCTCTGCCTCCATATCAGGTTTGGATTGGAGCATTGCTTCACTTCCACAGCGTGTGGGCTATTATGTGGCAAAACAGACAAACAAACAAACGCAACCCCAGAGATTTTATTTTTCATTTTACATTGGCTCAGGGCCACAACTACAAAGAGAAATGAATACTGAATAGATGTTAACTCTTTTTAAGAGTTTAGACCTTTCCAAAATCTCCGATCCCATTTTGTCCTTTTTATCTCAAATTCAAAAGTTTCGTATTCAAAATTCAAATAATCTTTGAATTTAAGTGGCCACAGTTTTTCTAAAATCTGGCACTGTTAGAGCAAATAAAAGCTGTGTTTAGAGTTGCCAGATATAATATAGGGCATCCAGTTAAATTTGGATTTCAGGGAAATGATGGAATAATTTTAGTGTAAGTATTTCCCATGCAATATTTTGAACATACTTATACTCTAAAATTATTTTCTCTTTATCTGAAATTCAAATTTAACTGACCGTCCTGCATTTTAATTTCTATTTATCTGTGTTTTAAATGCTAATTCTGGCAACATTATTTAATAGTGCTACAAGTTTCCCTTCCAGGGATGTAAATTTTCATTAATACATACCTCTATTATATTACCAATATCTATTTTTCTCTCTCAGATTCAAAATTTCAGCTTTTTCAGCTTCGATTCCATACTAGCAATCCTCCTGCTTGTAAGATGCCTATTGCAGTCTCAGGCATCATATACAGATGCAACAGTATCCAGTGGAAAAAGAGGAATAGGAAAAAGAGGAATTCTTTTTAATATTCATTGCTTTTATTTATTTTTTTAATTAACAAGTAAAAATTGTGTATATTTATGATATAAAATATGATGTTTTGATATATGTATACACAGGGATTGGCTATATCACAATATTTAATATATGTATTATCACATTTTTTCTTATAATGAGAACACTTAAAATCTACTCTTGGTGATTTTCAAATATACAATACATTTTTTCTCTTTCTTTTTAAAAGTGAGGATATATTTCTTAGAAGTGTCCCAGCAAACACCATTTTTTTTGTTATTGGTTACAAATATCCATTGTCCTTGCTTCAATCAAATGTTTAAGAGGAATGGATTAGGCTGACTGGTTTGGATCCATCAGAACATGAAGAATGGTGACCATATCTGTGGTGACAATTTGAGGGCAGTTGCCTGGCCAAATTAACATTCTCTCATCAAGAGAAAAGGGGGTATGTGCTCGATAACCAGTGTTACTGCAGATGGTGCTTGAGGATAAAGAAAGCAACCCTGAGTTTTATAGAAAAACTTACTGGTAATGGTGAAACTATCTCAAAAATTGCTTGGTCTTCATGTTGTTTATCTATAGAAAACAGAAGGAAAACTTCCTCTGGCTTAACAGTAAACTAAGTAGAATTTCTAAATAATCTTCTTATTTTGTTTTTTCCTTTTTAAAAAATAAATGCATAAGTGGCGGTTGTTCTGTGGCTTTTTGCTTCTGGCAGAGTAGACTGTCACATGGCCAGTGAGGGCCCCACTGAAGTATTCTCTGTCTCCAGAAGATGAATTCATTGTCCAGGAGGCCTAAGGCCTTTGGACTAAATTTCGGCACTCTTGTTTTTTAGAAACTTAAATCTTTACTTGGCCACTATTCTAAGTCAGGACATTTTTGTTTGTTCCCAGATCAGTGGCAGATTTTATTAACATCAATTTGGAGCTATCGTGAGCTCTTAAATATGCAGTCCTGAAGCCATTAGTTTCTGTAACACTGTCAGAAATATTTCTCTTAAAACAGAACAAGGCGCCATTGGTAATTTAAAATTATTTATAATGAAGGAATTAAACCAGTCTTATTATTTATTCTTGCACTTTTGCTATACCTGTCCTGTCTTAGTGTTCTAGGGGTATTACAGGAATTAAATTTCTACACTATTTCTGTATTTATTTTCATTTTTAAAATGTGATTCCTTGACTGAACATTTGATAGCAAGACAAAGTGACTATAGTTAGCAATAAGTTATGGTGTACTTTAAAATACTAAAAGAGTTATTTTAGTTATTGAAATGTTCCTAGCACAAAAAAAATGATAAATACTTGAAGTGATGGATACCTCAGTTACCCTGATTTGATTATTACACATTATATGCCTGTATTAAAACTTCACATGTACCCTATAAATATATACAACTATTATGTACCCATAATAATTAAAAAATTAAAATGTGATTCTTTAATATATACCTGCCTTCAGTAAAATATGGAAGGTGCTTTGCCTGAATACTTTCATAATTACTGTTTTATTGACATTACTTTCATATCTTGGTGGGATGGGATGATTTCTAAGGTGACTTACAAGAAATTTGAAACTCATGTGGAATCCATACTGTAGTTTAATTTAATGACTTCATTAAATTCTATAGCACCCTTCCTTTTATGCTATAATATTTAAGATTAAGCATATCATAAATACAAAAGATTTGACTCTTTTTGGGTAACAGCTTTATTGAAATATAATTCAAATACCATACAATTCACCCATTTAAAGTACATGAAAAAATGTTTTGTGGCATATTCAGAGAATTGTGCAACCTTAATCACAACAACTTTTAGAATATTTTTATCAGTCCCCTCAAAATCTCCATAATACCCATTGGAAGTCACTTCCATTTTCCCTTACCACCCCCAGTCTTAGGCAGCCACTATTCTAGTTAATTTCTCTATAGACTTGCCTATTCTGAAAACTTCATATAAGTGGAATGATGCAACTTGGGGTCTTTTGTGATTGGTTTCTCTCACTGAGAATAAAATGTCTTTCATAATATGGCATGTTTCAGTACTTTATTCCTTTTTATTGCCAAATAATATTCCATTATATAAATATGATATGGCCCTTTTTAACACATGCCTTCTCAAAGTGATTTAATTATACTATAATATCAGGACAATAATATACAAATTTAAAATAAAGACTGGACATTTTCAAACAATTTGTGCAATCTAAATTGACATCTTCCCACCCATTAGCCCACTTCATTCAATAAAATGGGACTCAAAAAAATTATGCTGGAAATAAGGGACATATATTATAGATAACAACAAAATGGTGGCATACTTTATCTTATTGAAATTATTGTTGCCCATTATTTCTCTATTATTTGCTCTCTTCTTATAAGTGATACTTACCACAGGCATTCCTAACACCTTAAAATCCCATTCTTATTGAAATAGTTTATCAGTCTCTTTGCCTCTTCTAACCTATCTAAACGATGCTCAGAGATACAACCTTGTAACAAGTATACCTATTAGTCTGGGCATGGTGGCTTATACCTGCAACCTAGCATTTTGGGAGTCCAAGGTGGGAAAATAGCTTGAAGCCAGGAGTTCAAGAGCAGCCTGGGCAACACAGTGAGACTCCATCTCTACAAAAAATAAAAAATATAGCCAGGCATGTTGGTGCATGCCTGTGGTACCAGAGACTAGGGAGGCTGAGGCAAGAGGATCACTTGAGCCCAGGAGTCAGAGGCTGTACTGAGCTATGATCACACCATTGCACTCCAGCCTGGGTGACCTGTCTCAAATGAAAAAAAACTATGAAACCCTGTCTCAAACAAAAAAATAAACAAACAAATATACTTATTAAAAGTAACCTTAAACAATAGTATCTTTGTTTTTGAGAATAACTCTGTAAATATTCAAGTAATTACTATTTCTTCCGACTCTCAGGTATATGTGGGTAATGTGTGTAACTATCTACTTATCCATCATCTCTCTCTCTCTCTCTCCCTCCCCTGTGCGTGTGTATATAAATATATAAAACATGCATATCTCTCAAGAATTTTTCATATATATATATATATATATATATATATATATATATATATATATATATAGACATACACCTTTACCTGTTATAATGTCAGACATATGGTTGAGTTGGAAAGTATTCATTTCCTCTTTAAATGAAAGACTAATAACCCACTCAATATACTAAATATTATGGCAAGAGAATCTTGACCTCCTCTGTATCTGTTTTGGGCCAAGACAGAAAGTAGAAGTTAAGACATGTAATTTTTGGCAAAGTTATAGACTCTACTGTTTCAGAAATTTTTTCAATTTTAAATATGAATCAGAATAGAAGAAAGGTGATATACAAAGTTGTAAAAAGTCTGAATGGCAAAATATAAAGTAATTCAAAGCAGCTTTAAGACATAGATATATAGATAGATAGATATAGAGACCATAGCAGAGAATTGCTCAGAATTGAGAGATATCAATCATTAGATAATTGTACTTCAACAATCAAGCAGAAAAAATATAAGTAAGTGCACACCTAGATGCTTCATAATAACATATGTTAAACAACAACCAGTATAAGGGCAAACAACACAGAGAAATTAAATGAAAAATACATATAGCAATTTATTTAAATACCAAAAATGATATTAAATGAATAAAAAGTTCCATATTAATATTATAGTATAGCATGATAATATTTACATCAAGTTTGAGAGCATGAAAAATATAGCATGTATTTCTTGTTAACATATGAAAATATGGCATCAGGAATATAAACAACCAGTTATTAATAGTGGCTACTTCTAGAGAGAAATATAGGGTAACAGGACTATAGAGGATTTCCCAAAGATTTTAACCTTCATCTGTAATACATATATTCTTTAACAATATTGGCAAAATATGAAAATATGTGAAATCTAGGTGGTTACATGTGGGAGTTCATCATTCTTTACTATGTCATATGTCTGAAAATTTCATTATGAACACAATTCTAGAAAAAGATCGCATGGATATTGGAGGGCTCCTTACAAATTGCGGCGTTTTAGACTAGCTATTTAACCTCTCTTTGGCTCAGCTTCCTTACCTGCAATACGGTAATGTTAATTGAACATACATGCCAAAGTGACGGTTATTGTGTCATAACACATAGTAATAATCAATTAATAAATATTAGTTCAAATTATTCTTTACATGTAATAAAATTAAACTGTTTAATGACATGTGGAATAGAAAGGGAAAAGATATAGAATGCTTACCTCATCTATTGTATTTATTGCGCATATCATTTATTCTTAATTTTGTTGAATAATTGTTCTTCCTCCTTGAGACTGATATTTCACAAATGTGGCTTAGAACATGAAATCCCACACCATTTGTTCATTATGAACAAATGCCTATTTATAAATTCTTGTCTCAGAAGCTAATTTAATTGGTGCATCCAACTACTATTGCTTATTTCACACTTCAGTAGGTGAAGATGCATTAATAATCGAAGTTTCAAACTGTAATTAACATTAGCTTTAGGCTCCTGACAATGAAATGATTACATTTTAATATATGGGTTGATAAACAAAGTTAATCTAACATATGAATAAACAGCAAAATAACTTACATTTACTCTTTCTCTGCAAATTGATACATGCATTTCTGTGTTATCTAAAGCATGGGGAATAAGAGAACGTCAAAGAAAAAGCGTATGACTGCCAATACAACACTTAAACCTAATCAATTCAACACACCTAACTAAATTTGAGACATTTCTACAAAAACATTATTTTTCTAGTAAAAATTAAAAGATGTTTTTAGGCTTGCTTGATTACCTTTCACATTTTTCTGTGTTATTTAGTTATGATTTGATATCATATTTTACTCTGCTCATAATTGAATTAATTACTTTATAAAAATCTTTGAACGGTGAGTTTTTGTGGTGATATCTTGTTCTTAGTCATAGCATTGCCCAAACATTTGCCTGGTTTTAGTATATTACTCTTATGTGGATAAAGATAACATTTGTGATATAACTTTAAATGTGGAAACATATATACTTGACTTGATCCTTTATTCAGTGATATTTTCTGGAATTTTCCAGTACAGTTTTTAAATGACAGTGTTTGGAATGGTGCAAATCTAAATAACTGAGGTTGCTAGTTGTGATATTTTAACATCCTCAAACACTTTGACCTTGTGAACCTTATGTTAAGGTTCACAAAAATAGGAAAACAGCATAATTCTTTTTCCAGGTGGGATTGATTGCTCAGAACTCCAAATGTATTGTTTGTTTAAATATATCCAAATCAATATACTTTATGGTTATTAAACAGTAGGATGGTCTTTGAAGCAGACTCACAGAAATAGAATGAGGTAATCAAAATATGGATTAAAATACCTAGTCTAATCTCGGATGTTAAACTACACAGCTAAGAAATAAGGCTTATTATTTCTCAGCTCATATTTTAGACATTATGAGAATAAGTTCTAAGTCATCTGCAGTTTTCAACATTTGTAAAAAGCACTGGATGTGGCCAGAATACTATATTGAAGTAGAAGAAACTGATTGGCACCTGCTATTTGTCAGAGACTTGATGGGGACTTTAACAAAGGTGATTTTAGTTAATTGTACTAACAAACTTGTACAATGTTAATAAAATAAGTCACCTTTTTGTCCAACCAAAAGAACAACTATGTTTAAGAGAAGTGATTTGTTCCATATCCCGAGCCAGTATCTAAGGATATTTTCTGACTGTGAATCAAATATTACTTATGTGATACACTGAAGATTTTTAGTTATTAATAATGAAAGAAATTACATGTTTTATACACACACACACATATATACATACACACCTATTACTCTTCTAAATGCTTTACATGGACAATCAAATTTTTCAAACAAGTGAGAAATTAAACTCACTCAGCTCTCACAGTTAGAAAAGAGTAGTTCTAGATTGAGAGCTTGAGTATTTGGGTCTAGGCACATGTCGTTATCCACAATATTTTATTACCTTCTTCCTATAAAGCATTTGAAGCAGATAAACATCTCACTTTCTTTAAATGTATTTAAATTATAATATTATTATGATGACCAAATTCATGGTTGGGACCATAATAAGAGAGTCTCCTTTCTTCATCCCCAGATGACATTAAATGTACCCTAGAATTGACCAAAATGGTTTCTTTCTCCTATTTATTCTTTCTTTTGTATTATTCTGGTTATAATTATTGCATAATATCAATATTTCAGTATTATACATTTTCAGATTTATTTGTTGTGTCAGACTAATCTCTTTTGTTAACTTTTAAGATAATCTGACCAGATGGCATTAAGAATATATTAATTAAATTAGGAGTTATAATAAAGATATATACTTTTTTATCCCCAGGAAGGCTTAACACTTCATTCCTTTTATTCTGTTTGTGTTCAATAATCCCAAATGTCATGAATAATTACAAGTCATTATTAAAAAATAAAAAAAACTCCGTTGAGATAGAAATTCTACCAGATGCTATTATAATTATTGTTTCTTGCAGTTTAAATTTTAGGCAATTGTTTGGAGACAAATTAAAAGAAAACGGACATTTGTTTTATAGAAGCTACTTGTTATGTGCTATATTTGTGTTCAGATGTCTGATATTATGGGCCAACTGTTTTTCTTCCATCTTCATACATGGTAACTAGCAATAATTTTAAACAAAATCAATCTTGGTTGTTAGTATTAATGACTAACTAGAAACATTTGAAACATTTGATTAGACTGTGGAATGAAAATGCTATGTCCTGTTATAGTAAAAGTCTTCTTTAATAGTTGAAGTAATGTACTGATTTCATGAACAAAATAGCTCATCACATGACATTTCTACCTTAATGTCTAGGCTTTGAAATTGCCATAATAATTATTCAGTTGCCCGGTGCTAATTCTCCAGCCTTGTTCGAGGGATTCTTTTACTTGATGGTACCTCAGACTCAACAGCAGATGATGTTAAAAAATAAAGGTTCTCAGGCCTCAATCTCAGAAATTCTGAATTAGTGAGACCGGAGCAGGCCCAGGATTTTCATTTTCAACAAGCACCTCCTCTCCCTGCCCCAGGCTTATCCAATGCAGGCAATCTACAATGCTCATTTTGAGAAATACTACAAAGGGTTTTGGGGATAGCTGTGCGTTACAATTGCACAGGAAGTAATTTGAGCATCTGCATGCCCAAGCACACAGATAACTTCATAGAATTCTACATCAGATTTCTGCAGCACATCTCTGAGTGAGAACCACTGGTCCATGCAGCTGAAGTCACTCATCATCACTATCAGAGAAACTCTTTTTCTCTTCCTCTCTCTCACTTTCTCTCTTCCTTCACTCCTCCTTTCCTTTCTTTCTGTCATCTTTCTTTTTCAAACACTATTATGTTTTATAGTCCATCATTCCTGATTTTTTTTTTTTTAGGCTAACATCCAGTGTTTATGTAAACAGATAAACAGTGATTGATGGTGGAATTGACAGGATCTTGAATGCTGCTTTCTTGGATTTGGCACAATATTTATAGAAGACAAGTGGCCTTTTGTCTGTCATTAATTCAGAGAACAGCCGGTATAGTATTAATATTCAGAATAGTCGATTCATGGAATGAATTTTTCAGGCAGCAAAGATTATAACAAAACTATGACTCCAATTTCCAACTCCTACCCTCCCCACCAGTGAAACTACAATATGAACGGAAAAGGGCACCTATTCTCATTATGATCTTTAGACTGTCATCACTGGGGCTAATTCTAATGTCACACTATGGATGATGAGTAGTTGAAATCCAATTTGAATGCATAATACCACATTTAATTTACACTACCACCTGTCAATAGGAAATATACTGAGGCATATCTTCTGAGATATCCATAGGGAATACTCAATTATAATTAACCTTCCTATTTTTGTTAAATCTTTGTCCTGAAATGAATTGTTTGTGCCATTTCTTATTCTTGTAACAATCTGTCACTAGGAAGAATTTGGATTTTAATCTAATATTCTCTGAGAAATACAATAGAGAATGCTTCTTTTAATTTCCTCAGCACTACTACTGGTTGTCTATTTTATTTCTTTCCCATAGGTTAATTATGACTGAGGTTGTAATCTCAGGGCAGGTGTAGGATACTTTGGCAGAGTATGGAAAATGATTTTCTACAAACCATATTGAATAGAATATATGGCAAATAGGAAATATCATTTTATTAGCCTACTTACTATTAGTGAGAGGAAAAAGAATAATTTTAGTGCAATGATGCAATTGAATTCACACTATCAAGTAGATAACTTTGTAAAATTACTTTTAAGCAATAATTAATGGCTGTATGTAACCTAAAAACCATAAAAAGATAGCTTAGTTGTTATCTCTAAACATTGTAATAATGAGAAAATAACCTTTTACAGAAAATCAGGCACTCTATTTAAGAATGTATTTTCTATTGAGTCAATTTTTTCATAACTGAAAATGTTTCCCATTTTCCTTTACTCCGTTTCCACCACAATTTGTAAATTTATGTGTCTACAGCACTTCTCTATCCTTGCAGTCCCTAACCACCAGCCCTGGACCAGTAAGGGTCCTGTTAGGAACTGGGTGGCAAGCAGGAGATGAGCAGTGGATGAGTGAGCAAGGGAAGCTTCGTCTGTATTTACAGCCACTCCCTATCTCTCACATCACCACATAAGCTCCACCTCCTGTCAGATCAGTGGCGGCATTAGATTCTCATAGGAGCGTGAACCCTGCTGTAAATTTCGCATGTGAGGGATCTAGGTTGTGGCTCCTTATGAGAATCTAATGCCTGATGATCTGAGGTGGAGCTGAGCTGGGGAGTGGCTGCAAATACAGATTATCATTAGCAGAGAAGTTTGACTGCACAATAAATGTAATGTGCTTGAATCATCCTGAAACCATCTCCACCCCCTACTCCCCCAGTCCATGGAAAAATTGTCTTCCATGAAACTGGTTCCTGGTGCCAAAAATGCTGGGGACTGCTGCTCTAGCCTATGCATTTTAGAGGTACATAAAAGTTTGTTATGATTGTCTACTCATGAGGGAATAAAGACAGAAAGAACAGAGGCTTTGCTCACATCTTAAGATGGACTCTCTTCATAGGTCCAATGAGGCTGGTCAATTTCCAGATTTGTTCAGGGAGTATAGAACCAACCACCAAAAAACAGTTGGAACTATTATGTTATGTATTTAAAAATAAAATGTGTTAATACATAAAAATCATTAGAACAGTGTCTAGGACACTGTATGCAACCAAGCTGGATATATTTATTTTGAAAAATACTTTTGATAAGGTGGCTCTTTAAAATGTAAATTTAACTCTGTTTTTGGAAAAAATATTCTCGGCTATAAACAAGGAAGCAACTGATGGTCTCTGTTTTCTATTTTGTTTTGTTTTTTCCCTAATGTCTAGAAGCATCTGTGACATGAGCTAGCTGACGCTCTGCTCACTCTTTGGGTGAGGCTTCTAGGGTGCTCTAGTCCACAAGCAAAGGTCTCTGTTTTCTTATCACAAGAAAAGGAAGTGTTGTCATGTTTTTATAGTCATTCACTTTAAATTTCTATTTATTTAAAGAAGAATTTAAATGGTGCAATAATCTTATAGAAATAAATACATAAGTGACATTTGATACTCAGTAAAAAATGAATTTTGTGATACCTAAAAGGAGACAGGGTAGCAGAGAGTGTGGTTTAAGTGTTTGCTTGGTGCCAGCCCGCTTGCCTTTGAATGCGGGGTCCATTACTTACAGGTTTCTCTCTGAGCCTTAGTTTCCTGACCTGAAAAATTCAAAAAAAAATTACTTCTGTATTTATAGGTTTGTTATGAAGATTTGATAAGTTCATATTTGTAAAGTACTTTAAAAGCAGAGACAGGGATATTATAAATCGTATGTTGGTGACTATTAAATAAATAATACAATTGACCCTTGAGCAACACAGTTTGAATTCCATGCATCCTCTTATATGCAGATTTCTTTTTTTTTTTTTTTTTTGAGACAGAGTCTCACTTTGTTGCCCGGGCTAGAGTGAGTGCTGTGGCGTCAGCCTAGCTCACAGCAACCTCAAACTCCTGGGCTTAAGTGATCCTACTGCCTCAGCCTTCCGAGCAGCTGGGACTACAGGCATGCACCACCATGCCCAGCTAATTTTTTTCTATATAGATTTTTAGTTGTCCAGATAATTTATTTCTATTTTTAGTAGAGACAGGGTCTCACTCAGACTGGTCTCGAACTCCTGACCTCGAGCGATCCACCTGCCTCGGCCTCCCAGAGAGCTAGGATTACAGGCGTGAGCCACCGCGCCCGGCCATATGCAGATTTCTTAAAATACATATATTGAAAAAATTTTTGGAGACTTCTGAAAACTTGAAAAAACTCACAGACAAAACTATGTAACCTAGAAATATCAAAAAAAAAGGGAAATTTAAGTATGCCATGAATGCATAAAACATATGTAGGTACTAGTCTATTTTATCAGTTACTGGCATAAAGTATACACAGATCTATTATAATAAGTTACAATTTATTAAAATTTATAGACAGATGCAGTATCAAATCATACATGCATCAAATTACTATAGTACATACTGTACTACTGTAATAATTTTGGACTCTAATCCCATTTTATAGATGAGGAATGAGTGACTGATGGGTAAAGCATTTTGTTTTACACTGTCCCTTGAGTGGCCTGTAATCATAGTCAAGAAGGAGAATAAGGGAAATCCAAATATTTTCAGATGATCACCAGTGTATTTTCACAGTGTCATCTCTCCTTTGAAAGGAAAAGACATTATTTCTTGGATAAGATCGGCAAGTCCACTTTCCAGTTGGAAGTTGACTTTATATGGTTTCACCTTTTTCCCTAAGGCTGCATTGTTTTGATTACAGGTGAACTTCTATGACCGGATTTAGCAATCTTGAGGAGAAAGTCCACAAAAAGGAGCTTCAGTTCCCTAGGAGAAGTTAGTTCACCTAATGCAATTTCTATAATGACTGATTTGACTTCGTTGCACTATCTGCAATGGCTGTGGTGGCTACACCCAATCTGTTTCTATTTCCCTGGAAACTCAAACTATAATTTTCACATAATGGGTATGAAATATAAGGCAGTTTAGATGTTAGATAAGTATATTAAATTAATGAAAAGCACACTTTTAGCAATTTTCCACCGATAACAATCAAAGGAGATAAATATGCAAGATGTATTGAATTTTCTGGAATTTTTTCAATCTCTTATCAGGATTTGAGTGTGATTTTTTTTTTTTTTAATCTTAGGAGGTGGTTTGGGTTTTTCTCTTTACATCATTGTGTATCAAATTTTTGTCACATATCTTAACCTTCATACTTCAAACATAGCTCTTTTTTAAGGTAGCATATGATTTTCATTTTGAGTAGCTAATTTATTTATCAGTATTACCTGTAGATAACTCATGACAGAGACAAGCTACACATGGAAGAAAGCAGACCCTTCTGTTCCCAAGGTGATTTATATTTATTGAAGCTAACCTGTTTCTATCTATATTCGCTTTTCTTAAACCTGACACCACGGAAAAGAAGACATCCTGCTATTTTCTTTCCTTTTTTCTCTTTTTGATGGCTGGTGGAAACATTTCAGCTTCTTAGCCAGAAACAAATAACAAATATAAAATACTGACAATATGTGTTCCTTGATAAAGTAAGTTAGCAATATGGAAACATCAAACATTCTACACATAGAATGTAGATTTCAGAACAATTTAATTCAGTTATTCAGAAGCTAGTAAGTAAAAATATGTTCTTATATTTACTTCATAGCATGTGATATGCATTTAAAGAATTCATGATTGATAATAATGAAGTATATGATAAATGTGAATTAAGCTTCATAATAGTCACATATTAAAAGTATTTTATAATTATTTATTATCAACTTTATCAGACATTGGACATTAACTATATATAGTATTATTGGATAAATGCAATGTTAATAAAAATAAATATAGTATATATCTATTAGTACACTATATGACATTAGAAATGATTATTGTGTATGCAACTAGACAAATCCATGTAGTTTATATGAAAAGGTCACCTTTTTGAGAATTATGGAATTTGTTACCTGCTGTTAAAGAAGTTCTGTCACTGTGCTACTTTTTATGCAGTATTTGCCTGTGAACATAGTTAAAAAATTTATTGGCTCTTAACAATTTGATAATTTCAAACAAATATAATTATATAAAGTAAGTTTTTTTATTTTTAAAATTTTTTTTTAAGACAGAGTCTCACTCTCTTGCCCGGGCTAGTGTGCAGGGGGGTGTCAGCCTAGCTCACAGCAACCTCAAACTCCTGGGCTCAAGCAATCCTCCTGCCTCAGCCTCCCAAGTAGCTGGGACTACAGGCATGCGCCACCATGCCTGGCTAATTTTTCTATATATATTTTTTAACTTTCCATATAATTTCTTTCTATTTTTAGTAGAGATCGGGTCTCGCTCTTGCTCAGGCTGGTCTCGAACTCCTGAGCTCAAACAATCTGCTGGCCTCGGCCTCCCAGAGTGCTAAGATTACAGGCCTGAGCCACCGCCCGGCCATAAAGTAAGTTTTTAATAGAACTTCTTTAAGTGTCTTAGGTAATTGAAAATTATTTTGTGATATTTTCCTGTTTAATTCAAAGAAGGTTCCAAATGAACATTTGACATAGTATATCCAGCATAATTTTGTACAATTCTGTAACTGGGATGTCAAAAACAAAGATTCCTGAAGTATTATGTGGTAATTATGAAAAGAAATAATTCCCAATAATATAGAATTCAATAACTTCCTAGCTATTTATTCAGTACTGCTTCGGGGTAAAAGTTTACCACAGGCAGAACCAGATTCTATGGTGACAAAAAGCTTTCTTATAAATCTAATTTATTAATCAGTGTATCCAAATTAGAAACAATAGAGGGGCACCTTTATTGGGGGGTTATACATCATCTTATATCACTTTCAACCTAATATGATATTCTATATACAAAACAGAATGTGAATTCTTAAGCCCCTAGTTTATCAAATCTGTCTGTTCTCCCAGACTTTTCATCTTAGGAAATGGTGTCACAATTTGCCCAGTTGCTCAGGGCAAAAATGTAGATTACCCTTGATGACTCACCCTCATACTATCTGTATGCTCCAGAGATTCTTCTTTTAAAAATATGCTATGCTAGATCTGACCATTTCTCCCCACATCCACAGCTATAATGCTAGTTCAACCAATGGTCAACTCTTTCATGGAATACTACAACATTCAAACTCATCTCCTTCTTACTTTTAATCCTTATCATATATTTTCCATAGAGCAGCTAGGATAATTCTTAATAAAATTTAAACAAATCATGTGTCTTCTCTACACAGAGTCCAGCCAATAGTTCCTTATTACAATTAGAACAAAATCTAGATTCCTTATTATGATCTACAATAGCCCACATCATAAAACCTCTCCTACCTCTCTAGACACTTCTTGCCTTGCTTTTTATACTACACCTACCTCTTACATTTATTCTTATCTCAAGACATCTGCACATGCAGTTTCATGATGACTGGAATGTCCTTCCCCATCCTCTTTGGATGGCTTGCTCCTTCAGTACATTCAAGTCTGTGTTCACAAAGCACCTCTACAGGAGCGCTTCTTTAACCACCAATTCTGTAGGTGTCCTGGTAACCTGGCTTTCAGAGGAGAGAGACTTCTGAATTGTAGCCTTTGCCAATTTCCATGGTATATAAACTCCCACCATGATTTCAAGCTACCAATGGGTTAAAAACCTGCTTGCATAATTTCTGAATATTTCAAAATCAGCTCTCTTGAGCCAGTACAAGCTGGCTCCATCACACCACTGAATCTGAAATGGCCAGCTCCCCCACTGTGCTCCTCTATCCTTTATTCTCCACCTTACTTTATTTTTCTCTTATTTGCACAACATGAAATTATCTATGTGTTTACTTATTGTGTGTTGCTTGTCAAGAATATAAATGCCATAAGATCAGGGACCTTGTCTCTCTTATTTACTACTATATCCTTAACATCCAGAACAGTCCCTGGAACGTGGTAGACATTCTGTAATCATGTGCTCAATAGATGAATAAAGACATGAGTCAAGTTTATGTACAATCCTATGTACCCTCAAGGAAGCTAGAGACTGGAGCTCATGCCTTTAAATTCCTCATGTCAATATCTTCTTTTTGTCCTCTCTAAGTGAGAAGGAATTTGGGGAAAAGATACCCTATGTTTTAAGGGAGCAGATGAGGAAAGTTCTAATCTTTTATCTAGATTTCAAATTATCTCACCTGAAAGCTTTTTGTTATACAGATAAAATACCCTAACTTTATTAATTTTTTTTTGCATATGGTTGAAACATCAGTAAGATGTCTTGGTATTTGGATTTTTATGATCCAACCCAGCTTTTTATTACTTAAAGTCTACCAGTAAGTTCACACTTGCTCAATTAAATACAATGATGATTAGCTTATTACTTCCATAATTATCCTCTCTATAATAGTTACATAGAAAGAAAATTTCCTTAACAAAATAAAGGACAATTTGAAATCATTTTCTGCAGAGCCAATCCCAGTTTGACAATAAGTTTTATTGCCTTTGAATACCTTCTCCCGTAATAAAGCTAAATGGATTTTCCATTATTGCAAACTACTCACATAATACCAGCAGGGTAACATGGTGATTCTGAAGAAAGAGTAAATAATCAGTGACTCAATGTCCCCATTTAAGTTAAGAAGTAAAACAATTATGTTTCCCTGCCTCCCTCCTGAGGCCAGTGAATGATCTATTTGATATGTTTGGAATTACTTGTACGTAAGGAAAAAATCCTCGGAGTATCTGAGATATCCAACCTCGTTTCATTAAGCACCTCCTGTTTGAGAGAGTGTTTTGGCAATTTACTCTACCTTCATGAATTGCCAACTTTGAGATCTGGAGAATTCTGTTCTGAAATGTGCTCTTTAGTGACATAAAAACATCCAGCTGTATGGTATGTGTTCATCCTGCCTCAAGACAATGACCTTTCTAGGGGTATTTGAAACTTGGCTAGTTCTTTGCTGTGCTGGATATTTTGAAATTAGCAAGGACATTAAACTGTTACTCAGATTTTTTCCTCTAACTATCTATAAACAATAAAGTTGGCACAAGATTTTATTCTCAAGAAATTGATCCAACAGTGTTTCCTTGGTCTCAATTTGCTACTGCATTAATAGCATTATCATTAAAATAATGTCCTACTTGTTCTATAAATACAGAAGTGTAAATCTTTTTTTAACAATTGAAACTGTGGATTGTTTAGAAACACTGTTATTGAGGGCATTATGTCATGAAAAATAACTGATTTGTGTCTCAATTTGCACACTTTAGAAATAAGCATGTCCACCTTGTACCCCAATTATGCTTTGACATATTAATAGCCACATTTTGGTGCCTATAATGATTCATGGAGAAAAGTCACAAGATAAATCTCTCCATATTTATATCTGCCAAGAAGAGAATTCTGTTTATAAGAGCTCATCATGGAAACTCAGGGTAAATCCAGCTTCAAACAGAGGATAAGATTTGCTTCACTACAGGGATTCAGAAGCTGCTACTTCCACATTTACACAAAATAAACTACAGGCAAGTCAGAATTGCAATCCAAGCACTGACCTCTATCTGAGCCCCCATAAACCAGATAATTCACCTCTGCCCCAAGCAGACTACAGGCTTTGGAGATACATGGTGCTGACTGCATGCAGATCTTCTCAGCAAATCTACTCATAGCTGTGACTCTCCTCTGTGGAAAGAGAAATACTCAGTGGAAATATAAACAAGCCCATCTTTGATTTCCTGAAAGATCAGTGCACTTTATAAAATTATCTGTTCCTTGTTGACAGTTTTAAAATGTTGGTGCTCAAATTAAGGTTTACTGGCTAGAGGTACAAAGCTGATATTCATATCTAGTCTGAAAGTATTTTTGGCAGTTTTTTTTAATCCTCCTAACGAGTTGGAAACCTATTTACTGTGTCAAAAATCTTTCTAATCAATAAATACTATTTTACTTGTATGATTTACTAACAGAGATAATTGCTTCTAAGCGATATTTGAATAAGTCGGTAGTGAAATTATGTATAGGACAATGGTTTTTGAATCTGTATACAAAGTATGCACATTCCTTTCTTAGCAGATGCAGTCCCTGGCCACATAGAAGTGGTTATATTTTGGCATTGTACCAGTGATTTTCTTTCATACACAGTTATCTTATTTTTGGTAAGCAGTCTAATTTGCCAGATTCAGTGTGCTTTTTTGTTTATAAATATAGAGATGGTTCTCTTTGTTTTTAAAGGAAAGTAGTAAAATTATTTAAATATATGTAGACAAACATGATATCACTCAACTTACATATAAAGGGGGGATTAACTAGATTTTAAATCCTTCAGGGGAGTAACCATGTCTTCTTCATAACACATATGAAATGTCTTCTTCTTCCTCTCTACTCATCTACCTACTGGGCACAATCCATGAGCAAAGGACTGTATATGCCATGAATTTATGAGAAATGAATGAATGGCTATGATTTACTGGGGCCTGCATGGGAGATTTGATCAACCTTGTAAGTTTGGATTCCATTTCCGTGTGATCAGGCTAAAAAGATCCTGCCAATTCGGAAGTCAAATAAAATGAATAAATATCAGTTGATAAAGTGGACAAATCCTTCACAAATTAAAGTGAGACTGTTACTGATGCCAGATGAGCAAACGTTGGATACACATGTGTAGAGCAAAAGCCAACTGGAACTTGAAGTTGAATGTCTTACAACAAGCTTGGCTAGTGCGGTTAAAACAAACTATCAATCCAAAGAGACCAATGCCAGGTCCAGTTAGCTTTAAATAAATTATGCCTCCCTGTAATGTGAAAAAAATCTCACTGGTAAACTTAACACTATTTGAATATTATCTACTTAATCCCTCATATTGGAATATTGGTTTAAAAGATGTAAATATAATTGTGTAAAATAATGATGATTGATATTTTTCCAATGACAGCATTCACATGGTACTTATTAAGCTGTAGCACTAAGCTAAAATGCCAAATGTCTGAATAATTTTTAATCTAATATAGCAATTATGCAGAACAATTCTGTGGACCCAAATGTAGAAACATTTTATGGGAAGGAAAAGTCTTTGTCCAAAAATGAAATATTTAAGGCACTCCCTTGATAGGACTTAGGTAGTTCATAAGAAGTGAGTGCTCATATTTGTGAAGAGGAAAATAACATTCAGTAGATATCTGAATTTCAAAACACCCTGAGAATTCTTGAAAATAAGCACACCAATGTTTCTGTAGGTCTACTTACCTATTTATCTAAAACTGCAAACAAACACAAGGCTTATGTTGCACATTTCAAGCTAATGGATAATTCTAAGGTGTGTGATTCTGTCACACGTAGTCTTGACAGATTAATTTTTTTTTTTACCAAAAAAAAAAATATAGATCAATGGTTGAAGGAGAAAGATATTACTGGAGGATGGAAAGATATACCAGTATCAGTATCAACTGTAGTGCTTTTCTGAACAGTTTATATCTCCAGGCTTTTCCCCTTCAGATTTTGATTCATAAATTTTTGGAGGACCTAAAGAGAGATATTTTGAGAAAATTATTTTGACATTTTCCTTCCTCCTTCTACGTAAAGTAATAATCACTGATCTAGATGATGATAATGATGATGACAGTAACAGTAATAGTAATAAAATAATGACATCTGATTGATGTAAACAGTGCTTCTCCTTTTATTTATTCAGATACATTTTCTATAATAAAACTTTCCAAGCTATCATATCATAAAATAACGTCCCTAGTGATGTACATAACACTATCTAAAAAAATAGAGAAACAGAGAGATAAAGTACTTGATTAAAGCAGCATTGATAATGTACATTAAATAAAATTAACCAGTTTCTCTTTAATGCTACTTCTCTAGCTTTTTTTTTTTTTTTTAATTTCAGCTCTTCATGGAGGTACAAAACCTCCGGTTACATACATTGTCCATGTCCCGCCCATTCCCCTGAGTCAGAGCCCCAGGCGCGTCCACTCTCAAGACAGTGCGCCTGGCATACACCATGCAGCTTTTAATATGCAAATGTGTACTGTGATTCTTTCAAACAAAGAAATAGTAAACAACATACACCAAATGTATTTGACCGGAACATATATTTTCTCTCTCCCACTCCACCATTGTCTTTCAGAATAATTTAAATGGGGATAGTTTGAACATACATTCAACACTTTATATAACTTATATTGTCTCAGGAGGTATATGCTTCTATAAGTAATAAAGTTGTTCCTTAGTATCTAAGGGGGATTAGTTCCAGGAACCCCACAGATACCAAAATCCATGGATGCTCAAGTCCTTTATAGAAGATAGCCTAGTATTTGCATATACCCTATGCACATCTCCTGTATGCTTGAAATCATCTCTGGATTACTGATAATACCTCATACAATGTGAATCCTATGTACATAGGTGTCATGCTGTATTGGTATTTTTATTTGTATTATTGTCTATTGTATTGTGAGTTTTTAAATGTTTTAAATCTGTGGTTGGTTGATTCTGCACATGCAGAACCCATGGATACAGAGTACACTATACTTATAACTATTTAATACTTATACAAGTGTGTACTTATATCCAGGTGTGTAGTCATTTACTTACCACAGTGTGAAAATAAGGCTAATATTTTTACTTATCCAGTGTGGAAAGTTTTGTAAGCCTTCAAAGATGGTTGCTTTGTGTTCAACAAAAAGGTTCTAATGTTTGAGTGGAAAACACAGGTGTGATTTTAGATGTTATTTTTTTTTTTGAAATGGCCTAAACAAAAAGAGGAGAGAGAGCAGAAAGAAGCAAAGTATCTAATAATTGTAGCAAAAAAGGGCAACTGCTAAATTATTGCAAATTATTGGTCATTTTTTTCTGAGTTGGCTTCTTGAAGCTCGTAGCCAAATTATGTAACCCCTCTCTGGCCACAAGATCAAACTTTATATTAGGTATTTGGTTTACTAATTTACTCCAGCATTATCTGAATAGCTCTAGCTTTACCTGAAGAATTTCACATCTATAATTTAGAAGAATCCAATCAGAGGAGATTGAGAAGATGATTCTTGAGAGGTATACAGAAAGCTAGAATAGAAGGGGTCTAAGAAGCTGAGAGAGGAGGAAGAATGGAAAAGTCCCCATTAAGTACGAGAACATGGAGATACATATGGCCAGTGACCTGGGCCACAGTGTGTCAATGCACTAGGAGGGACAGAAAACAGACTGGAATAAGAAGAAGTGGAAACTGCAATAAGACAACTCTATTCTTTAAAATTCTCTTTTTGATACTTCTGTCAATAAACATAGTTCAATGAAAGTAATTATGTGGGGACTTTGGAGGATGGAGCCATCAAAATGTTGAGGCCATCAAAATGTGGAGGACAAGACATTCAGCCTTTTGATTTACTCCAAAGAATGTTTATAAGTACAAAATGGAATATATTTTTGGATAATATTTCAAAACTATTATTTCATTATTAGAAATATATATACATATATGCCAAAATATTATGCTCCAAAAGGCATTTTTAACATCTTTGTTGAAATACTTGTTTTACTTTAATGAAGACAGTGATTCTTATTGTCCATATTAGCAATGAATCAAGATTAAGACAGAATATATGAACAGGGAAGAAACGGAACATTGAAGAGGCAGATTTGAAGAGAGTGTTGCGTGAATTGGAGTGCAGGTGGGCCAGGAAGCCTCCGTCTGTCACTCAGTTTCTTCATCTATAAAATAAGGATAATAATAGTACCAAGTTTGTAAGGTTATATGAAGATTAAATGTGTTACTGCCTGTAAAATCCTTGGAATGGTTCCTGGCTTATAGTGAGTACTCAACAAAAGTTAGTTGCTACTATTGTTGTGTTGTTCTTATAACTTCTGGTATGGGTGGCAAGTAAATTCATAAACAAACACATAAATGACATAATTTTTTAAAGGGATGAGAGTCACACACACACTCCAATAAACAAGGTAATAGGATGATGGAACATGGAAGGATGGTGGTGTTACTTTAGCAAATGTGAATGGTCAGGGAAGTCTGTGTGCATGGATGACATCTGAGTAGAGATCTGAGTGACAAGGAGCCAACCTTGTGAAGGTGAGGGAGGCGCATCTCAGGGATCAAACAAGACTAGTGATGGAAAAGGGTGTGATTTGTTCTTGAGAGAGAAAGAAAGAATAGTCAAAATGCAAGGGTGAGAGTAAAGACCTGATCAAGGATATACATCTCTTGATACCCACACTGACAATCTCCTCAAATGATTTAGGAAGAATTTTTAAAATACACATGATATTGAGATTTGCCAAGTATTACAAAAAATTCTCAATATGGATTTATGGCCCCATTAAGTCAAATTTAATAGCCATTACTCTTGATATATTTACTGTTTTATATTTAAGTAGTATTCCAATATGCCCTTGCATATAGTTGGTAAAGATATCGAATAGTAATCTCAACAGGAATTTAAATATGGAAGAATTTTATAGTAGTATGTTAGCTACCCATAAGAATAGAGAGAAAATAGTTTTTATTTTTTTATAATCTCCATAAAAGGGGAACAATGAAGTTAGCCAGGCTATACAGATTGAAGCATTTAAGGTACTAGTTATTCATAATCCCACGTAAGGATCTCGTCCTTTATGACATCATTACGTAAAAGTGAATAAGATATTCAGTATTTCACAGTCCAGCATATTCCAGATAGAAAGCCTACATTTGTGCTTATGCAGGGCAAAGTTCAATTGAGTTCCTAACATTCAGATAATTTGGGGTAAGTACACAGCAAAATAAATTCTTGTTTTTTAGAAATCAATTCGAGGTTTGAATCCACTAAATTTATTTTCTATATTCATCAATTTAAATATTTTATAATATATGACTATAACTAACATAGAGAGGTTCATAAGGAATAGTCAATAAATAAGTAAACCACAACATTTAGAAAATATTTTGTAAATGTAACATGACAATAATGAACATACTCATCTGCAAGATAGTTTAAGAAATCTATCCTACAAGGAGCAGACTTGTAATTACCTAGAAATACAAATGTTATTAAGTTGCAATAAAAATGTCTCAGCAGTTTAATTTGGAAATACAGATATGTAGGTTCTATTTTGTTTTTATAAATAACTAGCTGTTATTGTGGTTTTAAGACATAGTTGTGTAATAATTGCATGTCCACCATGATTGAAAGCGTGAGTAAAACAAAATCCATGCAAGCACCCCAAAGAATAATTGCACACTTTGACATGTCTGATAGCTTGAGCAGTACAAAAGGCAAGAACAAAAAAAAAGAAAAGGCAAGAACAAAAATTGACTGCACAAATCACTCATACTCAAAAAAGTCTGAAATAAATATGAGTAAATACATACCTCTAGAACATGCCCATATTTTTGTAAATTAGAAAGAATAAATAATTCAGATATGCTTGTTTTATCTATTAGCTAGTATTATGATTGACACCTTACCAAAAACTTGAAAGTTACCAATCAATAAAACTTATGCATTACAGTGCTACAAAGAATTTTTAGGAAATAATCCCTGACTTCAAGGAATTTATGGTTAATTTAAAATACAATTTTAGTCTTCAATATTACATGAATGCTGTTTAAATGAACAGAGTGTGACATTAGCCTAATTAAAAAATAATTATCATTACTGAGTGCTTAGAAACTATAGCAACAAGAATTTTAGAATTAGAAGGAAAAATGTCCATATACATAGGTACATGGGCATAAACTTGTTATCAGAACAAAGTCAAAAGACATAAAATACAGTATTTGGACTCTGTTAAAAATATCTCCCTTCTATTTTTATGATTAAAGAAATGCAGGCATAAAGCATAATCTAGTTTTTAAAGGCACATAAAGGAAAGAAACTCCTTTAATAGTGTTACCCAAGTAAGTTCAATTTTATGAAACAAAATTAATGTGTTATAACAAGGAAAATGCCACCCATTATGTGTTTTGGAATTGGAAAAAAAAATACTTGCCTCAGTTTCTTTTCTTATATAAACTTGCCATGTGAGAAAATGTTCTAACTTTATACCCCAGTAGTGGAACCTGCATGATGATAATGAGTGAATTAGTAAACTGAAAATTTCTCTCTTCGCTTTCCTTAATCCTTTCCTAAAATGGAGTCTAACATTTAACAGTAGATCCCTGCTTTCACCTCTAGATTGGTGTGGAGCCAATTCTTAGTGTGTGCCTTGACCAAATGGAGTACTGGGTCAAGAACCTAACAGAAGACTCAACTCTTGGTTTAAAAGAATTTGTAAGTATGACAAAAGAGAGCATTCACTTAAAACTGAAGCACCCATTCACAGAGTCAGAAAGTGAAAAAAAAAAAATCCTAAATACAGCAGGGCTGAGGAGAAAGGTCTTCAGAACAGACTTCCTGAAATGTCTCGATTTTAGCTGTCCTTTAGAAAAAAGAAGACACACAAGTTCCTGTGTGAGTGAGGTTCATCATACTTTAGGCCAAGAAACAATTTCAAAGGTATGGATGTAGCAGGGGGGCAAGCAGTTAGCATAAAGGATAGCAAACTGGTCAGAACTGCAGCTAAGAGGATTGTAGAGAAGAGAAACAGGAATCGATGTAGAGATTTCTGAGAATGTGAATAATTTTGACAACAGCAAAGGTTTAGTTCTTTGACATGTGGAGCATGTTCATATACACTGTCTGATTTGATACACACAAAACCTTCTGAGACGGAAATATGACTACCATTTCATCTTGGAGATGAAAGCACTAACCCTCTTTCCTTTTTTGTAAAATGAAAATAGTATAGGACCTATCTCCATGGGCTGCTGTGAAATTAAATGAGATTATGCGTGTAAACAATTTACCAGGGTGCTGGACACATTTCATATGTTCAGTGAATAATTCTGTTATTTAAAAAAAGGAGGAATTTAAAGATATGATCTTATAAATACACAGCTAAAAATTAACAGATTTTATTAAGATTGTTTTAAAGCTTTCTAACCTTAGGCCTGGTGCTGTGGCTCACGCCTGTAATCCTAGCACTCTGGGAGGTCAAGGCAGGGAGATCTCTTGAGCACAGGAGTTCAAAATCACCCTCTTCATAATGATTACATGAGCACTGCCAGGGTTGCCTCTGCGACTACTACCCTCTACTCTCCAACCTACCTAGAGTGCCTTATTCCTTTGATCTACTGATTCACTCCATCAGGATGTAGAGGACTCTGGCTGACATAGGAAATATTTAGTCTTCCAGTGATTTTTCAGATCTTTGGACTATTTCATTATATATTGTTCTTTCAGCTTACCATCACCATTTTTTATTATGAAAAAAAAAGTAAATATAAAATGTTAAAAGACCAAATCAACCCTTACATACCTATCATTTAAATTCAAAATTATCAAGATTTTTGTCACCATCACTTCATGGATTATCTTTTCCCACTTTTACTGAAATACCATAAAATAAATTCCAGGCATCATGACATTCAAGTCTCATGTATTTCAGTATATATCTTTAAGAAATAAGAATATTTTCTTATAAAATTTATTGCCCCAGTGCCATTGGCCAATCTTTCAAAGCGAACAATATTTCATTCTTCCCAGAATGTCCCATATTCTGTTGGTTTTTTTGTCTCCTCTTTGCTTCCTTGTGGTGTTATTTACTGCCTTCCCTTTCCCTCATATTTCTTGTTAATGGATGTTAGCTCTAGAAACTTCGTTGGGTTCAGGTTTTAGTAATAATCCTTCAAGGAAGCACTGGGTGCAGTTTAGCTTTTGGAAATCAGCCCTGTTGCTCTCATCTCCTGGTTTGTGGTGCTGCACTGGAGGGTATTCCCCCAATTACCAACAACCACTTTAGTTTCTTACAACCCTGAGAGTGTCTTATTGGAAATAACTAGCAAATAAAGCAAACTCAGTAGGCTGTTTGCCTTTCATCTTTCCTTCCTTCTTTTGGGTCATCCACTGCTTTTTCAGAGTCCCCTTCTGTAAAACTTACGTTCATTCTCCCTTCTGGAAATTCTCAAAAACTGTCTCTCTCTATGCCCAAATAACAGGTGTGTTAGGAGTCGATGTAACACAGGTGTACATGGAGAAGTGAACGGAATTCGGAAAACTATACTCCTCAAAACAAATCAACACTTGTCCATCTGCTTTACCCATAGTCAATTCTGCTTTTACATTTGCTATTATCTCAGAGAACACGGGGGTAAAGTCCTTCCTTTTTCTTTCATCCAAATATCCTCTGTTTGAGAGAAAATCTGGAAGATGGATCTGAGTGTTTTAACAGCTATGTTGATATTAATAGATAAACACTAACTGATTCTCAGTAGTTCACAGTGAAAGTGACTACTGGTCTCTATCAATTACCATAAATGACGGTTATTCCATCTCTTTTCAGACTACCTTATTTCTCTGACTTTATTAGGTTAAGAGAACAATCTTCTTGCCCTTGCTGTAAATTACATTACAATAATATTCTGCCATTAACTGACAAAGAAGGGCACCATATATATATTTTTTCTATTTTATTCTTAGAATTCTCTCTAGGTGGGTTTAGTCTTAGCACACTCCCTAATATTTCTTGCTTAGAGGAAGCCAAGAAACAAACATAATATTACGTTCAACCTAAAAATTAAAATATAACTGCTTTGGGGGATGAGTTTCAGACAATTATCACAAATAAATATGTACCACTTTTCCTAATTGTTCTCAGTGATATACCTTTGGTTCATAACTTGCTAGTTTGGACACCATTCTAAACTCTATATTTAATAAAATACTTCATTCTTTCTCTATTTTGCCCTTTAGGGAATATCTGTTTTTTCTGCTAAACTATGTACATAGCCTGAGAAAAGTACAGAAACTGTGCAAGGATAGTGACAGAGGTGACATCCTGAAGTTGTCAGAAGGACTGCCATAAAAACAAACAAACAAACAAACAGAACTGGTGGCATAAACAACAAAAACTTTTTTTCTCCCAGTTCTAGAGGCTGGAAGTCCAAGATTAAGGTGTTTGCAGGATTGGTTTCTCCAAATTCCTCTCTCCTTGACTTGCAGATGGCCCCTTTCTCCCTGTGGCCTCACATGGCCTTTTCTCTGTGCTTTCACTTTTCTCTTGTCTCTTCCTCTTCTTGTAAGGACACCAGTCGTATTGGATTAGGTCACTACCTTTCTTACCTCGTGTATCCTTAATAACAGCTTTAAAGCCATTCACTCTGGAGTTAAGTGATATCTTATGGTGGTTTTGATTTGCATTTCCCTGATGATTAGAGATGTTGTGCATTTTTTTCATGTTTCTTGGCCATTAGTGTATCTTCTTTTGGAAAGTTTCGTTCATGTCCTTTGCCCACTCTTTAATGGGGTTGTTTGATTTTTTTCTTGCTGATTTGCTTGAGTTCTTTGTAGATGCTGGTTATCAGCCCTTTATTAAATGTATAGCATGTGAATATTTTCTTCCATTCTGCAGGTTGTCTATTCACTCTAATGGTTGTTTCCTTGGCTGTGCAGAAGTTTTTTAATTTGATCAAGTCCCATTTATTTATCTTTATTGTTGCTATGATTGCTTCAAAGTTCTTATTTGTAAATTATTTGCCTAGGCCGATGTCTATAAGAGTTTTTCCAACATTTTCTCCTAGAATTCTTATGGTTTCATGCCTTAGGTTTAAGTCTGTTATCCATTATGTGTTGATTTTTGTGAGTGGTGAGAGGTGCAAATCCTGTTTCAGTCTTCTACGTGTGCCTATCCAATTTTCCCATTTATTGAATAGGGATTCTTTTCCCCAGTGTATGTTTTTGTCTGCTTTGTCAAAGATTAAATGGCTATATAAGGATGGTTTTACACCTGGATTCTCTTTTCTGATCCATTGCTGTAGTCTCTGTTCTTGTGCCAGTGCCATGATGTTTTGGTTACTATAGCCTTATAGTATAGCTTGAAGCCTGGTAAATTGATGCCTCCCAATTTGTTCTTTTTGCTTAAGGTTGCTTTGGCTATATTGCCATATAGCTGTATCTCCAAATACAGTCACATTGAAGGTAAGGGTTTCAATAAATCAATCTGAGGAACAAAATTCAGTCTACGACACACCACTTGAGTACTTTTTTCTGGTCTATAAGTTTTTATACAAAATAAACCATCTAAGCTATATTGGTTCCTCATGTTGAATATACATGACAAAGTCTGAATGTATATTTATTAGCAGACCTGAATAGGAGCCTAAATGTTTGCAGCTAAATTATATTTGTTTTATCATAGCTAACTAGGAAAATACTTCAGGGATTTATATATATATAGTTTATAAAACCAGTATGAATATATAGAAATATATATTTTTTTCTCATTTTGATGGTTCAATAAAGTAATCCCCTCTATCCCCCTATGCCCATCCCATTCACAGAGAATAAGCATCACAGATATTATTTAAGGACCTGTCTTTATGTCTGAAAATCCAGTCTTCTGTTATTTTAGGTTAAGGTTATTAAAATGGCACTGCTAGTCTGAAGGATAGAACTTTTTAAACTACTTGCCTTTGTGTATAAATTTTAAATCCTTTCCTCAGTGCATATATGATGAGTTTAAAAAAAGTGATTAGTAGCCTTAGTACTTCCTTGAGATTCTATAAAAGGAGAGGGCTTGGATATAACCAAGAAATTAAGTCAGAGAGAAAGAGAGAGAGATTGGCAATAGCAGAAATAAAATAGGATGGTGTCTCATATATAAAAGTCTGAATGAAAAATGAGTGAATTGTTAATTGAATTTTATCAAAATTATGTCCATTCCCAATGCAGGTAATTAATGGAAAAAGTGGGCTAGAAGACTCTGTTTAAAAATAATAGCTTTTAAGCCTTTTTAATGTTATAATACAGAGTATGTATAATTCAATTTTTTCAATGTTTCAATACTAACTATATAAAAATCATTATATCCTTTAGGGTCAAAACTGTATTTTTTTTAAATAGTTTCTCTTCTTACAAATGAATTTGGCAAAAGAAGGCTTACATTCATAAGTTCTGGAGATTTGTTCCAAATTTTCAACTTAGGACAAACTAAATGCTAATCTGTCTTCTGTCTACTTCGAGTTAAGACAATTAGCAACAATTTAGAGTAATGAAATTAGACACTACTCAGGATAAATGGATGTCTTTGGTTTGCATGACAAGCTGTGACTCTGTGATGAGCATGAAAGTTTATGTGCCAGACAGAGGGGATTGTCACCTTGATTTTTTGTGTGTGTCTTTTTTGAAGTCTGTCCCAGGCCAGTTCAACTGTTAAATTTCAATTAAACTAAATTTGGTCAGGAAAAAAAAAATGATTGGAAATGTAAGTATATTTCTTTTATCTAGCCTGTGCTGTTGGCAAAGCAAACTGGCTTTTCCATACTTGGCATTTATTAATAATATTTTGAATACCATTGCGCTTTTTAAGCTGAGTGTGGTGGAATTCTCTTGTGGGATTATTAAATGAGTCGATTTGCATTCTAATGAGAACAAATGTTTGGGATTGCATTGTTAAAATGCTAAAACGGTGTGTGTATAATTATTTTGCAGCTTAGATTCACAGAACTCATTTCCCCAAACTCCTTTTTTTAAATAACTAAAGAGTCAGAGCCTACTGACGGCTGGAGGGGAGGTGATTAGGGTAATTTAAACTGTTCACAAATGACTTTGCCATGGAATGAAAGCGTTTCTTTGGCTTTGCCCGGTTCCTTTCATTATCTTTAAGCGGCCGCAGTGTAGAGTCCCATAAGTCTCACCAAGCTCTCTTTCCTTGTACAATTTCTCATTTGTATTGATTAATCATTTTGTAATTCCATTCTAGGTTGACTTGCTCATCTTTAAGGCATTGGCTGCTTTTTCTTTGCTTGTCTATCCTGTAACCGTTATGTTGTCTGTTCTAATGCCTTAGCTTTATCACTGCAAGTCAAGCTTTAAAACATTAATCCCTTCATGCTTTAATTTCATATTCTATTACCAGAATGAATGCAAATACTGTTTCCTTTTTCTCCTTTTTAATCATCTTTACTACAGCTTCTGCATATGGGCCAATAGTAAAGTAAGCTTTTATTATTTAGAGTGTGTTCCTCTTTTTTTTAAAATAGTTTTTCAACTCTCTTTTCTTTCTTTTTTTTTTTTTTTTTTTTTTTTTGAGACAGAGTGTCACTCTGTTGCCCGGGCTAGAGCGAGTGCCGTGGCGTCAGCCTCGCTCACAGCAACCTCAAACTCCTGGGCTTAAGCGATCCTACTGCCTCAGCCTCCCAGGTAGCTGGGACTACAGGCATGTGCCACCATGCCCGGCTAATTTTTTCTATATATATTTTTAGTTGTCTAGATAATTTATTTCTATTTTTAGTAGAGACGGGGTCTCGCTCAGGCTGGTCTCGAACTCCTGACCTCGAGCGATCCACCCGCCTCGGCCTCCCAGAGGGCTAGGATTACAGGCGTGAGCCACCGCGTCCGGCCTCTTTTCTTTTAATAGTTTGCAAATTCTATTGACAACATGTAAATGTTTACTGAAAATATCTGGAGCCTTAAAACTTAATTTGTTATTGGCAATTTTTAATAAGATATATATGTATAGTACATGAAGAGTACTAGGTACTAATGTTAATAGTAGAAATGTTTTATTATTATATTTTCAAGTACATTGATTGTTAGCCTTGACCTGACGAGTTCATTCTGATAGCAAAGTTTTGGAAAGATGATTATTTTAGATTCCTTGCACATAGAGCCTGGAGTCAGGAGAGAAATTAGAGGGATATAGTCTATCCTACTCTTATTTTTTTTATATACGACTGTGAATTCCAGAAACATTAAGTGTTTTTTTCTATGGACAGCAAATAATTCTTTCATATATGCTTATTTCAAAAAATAAGTAAAGCAGGGTCCTCTTTATAAGTTGACATTGTGATAATTTATTAAGCCTAATGATATTTTATGTCTATTACATAAAGGACATATTTACATACATATATAAGTACATAA
Organism: Lemur catta; assembly: GCF_020740605.2. Taxonomy (NCBI): domain Eukaryota; kingdom Metazoa; phylum Chordata; class Mammalia; order Primates; family Lemuridae; genus Lemur; species Lemur catta. The sequence goes on along the minus strand of NC_059132.1, from coordinate 19,559,560 downwards.
CATAAATATAGTTGTATGGTAATATTGAAAAGAACATTGCTTTAAAAGATACAGAACTTGAGAATCATGCAGTAAAACACAATTTTATGCTATTAACTAATTAATAAAATGGAAGCAGGTGGCTTCAGTTAAAATGAATGCTAAAAATTTGATAATATTCAAATACAAAGAAAATGTCAATTAATTAATGTGCTGATGGCTATTCCCTTCTTGAGAGATTAATTAAAAACTCATGATAATTGGTGCCAAGATTTTTTGTAATTTAAAAATTTGTACTTTTGTTCAAAGTCAGTCTTTGATGATTTCATAAAATTCATAAAATTTTTGTGAATATGGCATGTTTTAAAATAGTATGGTTACTAAAATGGAAAAGTTTAAGTTCTCTTATAATCTAAATTTACTTCTTGCTATAGCTTCACACTGACAGATCAGTTAGGATTCATTTGGTTGCAGCTAGTAACCAGAAACATGTTTCAGACCAGTTTAGACATAATAGAACAGTGGAATATTTTTTAGCACAAATAGATGAAAAGACCAGAGGTGGGACCAGTTTCAGATATGCATATTGATTTGATCTGGGTCAGTGATCTCATCCCAAGACAGCTTCCTTGGATCATGTGGTTTTTTTAAAGAAAAACCAGTAACTATTGGGAAAAACAGGGAAATGCATGCTTGCGAAGAAGCCTAACTATATGGAATTATCTGCAAGAGCTTCCAGATGATAATATGGTATCCAGAGTATCATTCTGAACATAGATATAACAACAGGGGCTCTACTGCCTCATCTTATCTGCTTCTTTCTCTCTCCTTCACTCTTTATCTCTCTTTCTCTCATCATTTTTTCCCACGTACCTTCATCATGGGACTCATGGGATGGAATGCAGGAGGACCTGATAAAATGAATTTAAGTGAAATAAATTATTCTGTATTCATCTTATTTTCAGGCTTGAGGTTCATGGAAGATACATGCATCACAAACAATACCTCTTCTTGTGTACAGAAAAATTACAAACTTTGTTCTCTACAACTTTGAATCCTTTAATCTTCCTACGGATGAATAGCTCCCTCCTCCTGCCCCCTAAAGCCTTAGTTTGTCATGACCTTTCATACCTGTTTTGTCTTTAGAAACAGCTTTGTAAATATCACAAGCTTAGGATTCTTTTTAGAGGCTTTGAATCTCAGCTCTATAACCACTGAGTAATCAAATTCGGGTTGGTTGTGGTTCATGATATTTATTGACCGCTAGTTTGGCTTTAGGACCCTAATGCCATAGGTTGAAGTGCCATATTGTCCTATCATCAAAGAAAAGTCAAAGACTATGGGTCTTGTTAGTTTCTCTTTTTTCTATATATATATTTAAAATTTCCTGAATTAGCTATAACCTTAATAGTTTTAACTTTATTATTTGTTTTTTTTATTTCCATTGCTATGCAAGAAACCAAAAGAAACATAGGGTTTGACCAGTCTGCATTAGGATAATATCATTAAAGGCTGAACTCAGAAATGATGCCCAAAACCAGGCCTTCAAATGAAATTTGCAGGAGGGAAAAACAGTTACTCATGTATGCAGGCATTAGAAAGCTCTTAACTTGCAGAGATCATAGGCACATAAAAAACTAAAAATTGAAGCACCATTGATTGCAAAAATGTAATATAATGGAAGACAATCATATTTCAGAAGGGCTTAGAAAAAGTATCCACAAGAATATTAACCTAAGTTTTAAAATAAAATAAATTAAGGTAAAATCTTTAATAGTACTGAGAAACCAGGTGATTACATGAACTGTACAGAAAGCTTCATGGTGAGGAATTTTACTCAAGATTGAGACCCTGTCCATACCTGGAAAAAAACATGATCATACTAGAATAAGCACTACTGAAACAGATTAAGTGAATCAGCCATTGTATGAATGCAGGGCAATGTATCACCCCAAGTCTGTTATGCTAACACTTCCTAATTGAGCAGTATGTTGTTCAAAAGGTTGTTCATTAAGTGGATTTCATTCCATTTAATGTGTTTGTGTTTGAATCCATATTTTAGGTTTACCAAATGGTTCTCAATATTTTTGTATTTAAAAATAAACATAAATTTCCTGGCAAACATGCAAATCCTGTGGTATTTAGATGGAAATCTACATTTCTGCTGCTTTTGCATCTAAGAAGGAAAAAAGGAATAGAGGAGTAAATTTGTCTTAAAAAATTCACACTTATTTTTCCTTAGCTCTTGGGGTTTTAAGAAAATTGGAGTTGTGCCAAAGCAGTACTAATCAATTTACCAAAATATTACAGTGAATTCCGAACACTGACAAGATTGACTTGTGATGGATATTAATCCTGACAAGGCTTATACCTCTAGTTGTAATAAATCCAATTATTCAAAAATATATTCATTGTGCTTTTCTCTTTTTGAAATTTCTCTTTGCTTCTTTCTCCCCAGGATTAAAATGCTTGGTAACATTATAAAGGTACTTAGCTAGCTTCAGGAATCTCCTACCTGTCTGTAAGACGTGGAAAAATAAAGCTTCAGTGTAGACAAGTAAATTAATACACTTAGGAAAAATTAATCCCAAGTGGTTTTATAAGTTACTGGACCCAAAACTATAAATTATGAACAATGAGGGATTTTAAAAGCCATTGTGAACTACTGGCACAATTTACAACTTCAATCAAAGGCCAAAAATTGTAGGCAGCATATTGAAAGAAAAATATTAAAACCACATATTTTTGCATTGTATCTATGCTTTACAATTGAGAGAATGCTTTAACACACATACTTTTAATATGTTTACAAAATATTTCTGTGGTAGGAAATTTATGAATGCTTATCTTCACTTTACAGATTAAGAAACAAAGGTATAATGAGATTAAGTTACTACTTGAAGCCACATAAATTGGCACAGGTGGATCCAAAACTTGAACACATGTGTTTCTGTGCTATTTCAATTGTACTGAACTGTTTCTGAGATTATCATAATCACAGCAAGTCAGATTAATAACAATAGATCTAAAGAAAGTACATAAAATACAGCAAAAGACCTGAGAATTAACAAGGGGTATATTGTAAATGTATAGCATTGTGTATTAATCAAATGATAAATGTACATTAAACACTGAAGTAGGTGCATGGTGTGAACCAACAAATGAATAAGTAAATAAGTAAATGAGGACATAAGCTTTCCTTTGGATGACTCATATATCAGTAGGAAGAAAATGCATGTATAAGAGAGAACAATTCAAGAGATTTGAGTATAAGAGTTTGGGGGTAGGACTTTGGGAGAGATAAACTGATTTGCAGAACATAGAGTCGGATTATCACTAGTTAGTCACACGTGGTTGTTGAACTCTTGAAAGGTGGCTAATGTAAATTTAGATGTGCTATATTAAATGCATAGCAGATTTTAAAAACAGTAACAAAAAACTATAATATCTTAATAATTTCATATTGATGCATTGTTGAAATATTAATACTTGGGATCTATTGGGTTAAATAAATGCATTATTAAACTATTAACATGACTACTAGAAAATTTAAAATGGCACGTGTAGCTCACATTCTAACCTTATTGGCCAGGGGCTGATACAGAGAGAATATGGAGCCCTCAGAGTTGGTTAGACTCAGATCTGGGAAGAGGAGAAAAGCAAAGAGTCAGTAGAATCCTAGAAGACTCTTTAGTGATACCTTCCATAGTTCCAAATCATTAATTCAGACTACTTACTAACCACAAAACTTTCTTTGTGTAAAGAAAACAAAAAAGTACTTCCATCTAGGAATATCATATGGCTTCGTGGAGAAGATGGCATTCCAACCTGTTCTTAAGGAAGGGCTTGGATGCAAATTATCTTCAGTAATCCTTCACGGAAATGTCATTATTTCTGTATACAGATGATGATATAAGGACTCAGAAATGTCTTTCACAAATTTTTGAAAGAGTGTATTCTGGATATAATTGACAGAGGTTACACAGAAGAAAAAGCTTAGGTGGAATGAATAGTTCGAGTTGAATTAATAGTTCAAGTTAAGAAGAGCTTATAAATTAATGTTCAATATAGAAAAATAAATTTAGGGCAGATTTTGGAAAGTCTACAATATTAAGGTAATGGGTTTAGATAAGGCAGATAGGATGGCATAGCAGCCATATTGAAACAATAATAATAATAATGGTTTGGTTACATGTATATTAAAAAAAATAGATCAACCATGTGAACCTGTTCTGTGATTTCTAGACTAAATTAAAAGAACAATAACAAAATAACAATAACAATTTAGTCTGTGGATGCCTCATCTATTTTTAGGTCCTTCCAAAAGGATTCCATTTAGAATGGGCCATTCTCTAGTAGTTTCTCAGATTTCCTCATCTTTCTTATTGGCTCTAACCCATGCTGAAACCTCCCTTCACCTCTGGACTCTGTTGAGATACCACATCACAAAATCTGTGATCTGACCTCATCAGCAGCCACTGAGGGGCTAAATGCAGTAACCTGCACGTGGAAGTTAAATGAGAACCAGCAGACTGAACATGTCCAGGTAGATGCATTTTCCCTCCTTTCTCCCCTCTGTGTTCAGTTTCCAGGTATAATTCTCCCTCCTGTGACTCCTCTATTGAAGCCCCACACGAGGGCCCACACGTGTGCTGTGTGCCCTTCGGTACCTCTTTGCAGCTCCTTGGCAAGCAGCAAGCATCACAGTAACAGGGCTCCCACTGTTCCTCCCCTCACATTCGCCGCCCTGAGAAAACCTTCCACATAAATTACCAGCACTTTAATTTTTGCCTCACTGTGTTCATTTTTGCATTTTTAGAGGACTCCAGCTAAGAAAGACAGGGATATTGATAAATGTGATTAAGTCAAAAGGAGGGCAGGAACACTCACTCACATTTTGTAAGTGCTTTCTTTGTTCCAGAAATTATTTTTAAGAATTTTATGCAAATTATCTGTGATAATCCTTCACAGCAACTCCATTATTTCCATATACAGATGAAGATATAAGAACTCAGACATGGTAAATATCTTACTCAAGATTAAACAGATGGTACGGGAAAGAACAAAAGCTCAGAGAGTTTCACCTTAAGTTGCTCAAGGGCAAAGTGGCAGAAGTAAAGGCTCACGGAGGTAAAATTACCAGTTTGATCCAAACAAATGTTAATGGAGCAGAAGAGGATTTCAAAGCCAGAGAAGACAAACTCCAAAGATTGGAAGATCTCAACTGCTTTTCCTTACTTCCTCTCTCAGCACAAAGAAGAAAGATGAGGGCATCTTAAATAGGGATTAAGATAATTAAAATGGATGTATACCCCAAAGTGGCATTGCATGCATGAATTAAACTATCACATGCACTCCATAAATATGTACAATTTTTATGAATCAATGAAGAATTTAAAAAAAAGACGATTAAGATGCCTAAATAGGAGAAAAAATAACTTCAATGCACAAAGGAAATTAAATACATGAAACACTTTTTAATGAAAAAGGCACCTTAAACCTGGTCTGTATAATTCCAATAGCAAAATAGGGAAATAGCAAAAGGACTCATTTTGGCTCATTATAAGGTAAAAGCTTTCTAAAAATTGGAACTACTTAAAAATGCCAAAGCATTGTGATTTTTCCCATCATTGGTAGGGGATGGGAGGGATCAAATTGGGTCTTGAAAATTTTAGAAAGACTATAGTGTAAAAAAGTGTTAGGCAAAATTGTCCTTATAGTGATTCTTTCTAACACAGAAATTACATGGCTTTGTGTGTGTGTGTGTGTTTTTTTTCAGTTTGACTAATATATGAATGCCCTAAAAATTTAAAAGTAAGACATTATAAATAGTTACTATGAATAGATACCATGACCATTTGCCCCCAAATTTCAGCTAGGCAAAGAGTTCCTTTTAATCATGCAAATGAACACTGGAAAATAGGCATCTCATTCACAGTGTCATGAGTTTTTAACCTTAAACTAATACAGTTCCCACATCATTGTATGACTATTTTGGAAAGCATTAATTCTTCATTTGATAAAAATAATTGTATAAAGGTCAAGGTAAGGTTTTTATGCTTGATCAAGAAAGTGTTGGTGTTAACTTTCACCCAATAGTTGGCCTCTGTTCCCAAGAATATTATCTATAAAACTTCAGTGACAAGTGAAACATATATCAACCTTTGAGTGGGTGGTAAAAATACCCAGGGAGCAAATGTAGCATTTGAAATCAAGATTATATTAAAATATCTCATTATTTTAAGTATAATCTTCAAATGTAGAGTTTCAATCTACTTTCTTATGAAACTTTTCTGATAATAAAAAAGAATTCTTAACTGTCAATGTCAACAAATCCTTTGTATATTTCCCTAAATAAGATCTGTTTTAAGATCCGATTTAAGGTCCATTCAATAATAATTATTTTGCATGTCACACAAAACCATAAAATTTTGTAAAGTTGGCTGTTCTCAGAGAAGCAGAATCTTTACAAAGAGATGTTCCAGAAAACTCATCCACTAGGAGAAAAAGAGTTGGAATTGGAAATAGCTTCTCACTACAGAAAAAAAAAAAATGATTTAGTTGAATATTCTTCTTAAGTTTTGAGGGAAAAAAACACATTTATATAAGTTCCTGGATTTTCCTAGATATCTTAGGATGCCTTAAGCATGGCCTTCCAAATTCATAAAGAATAAGGTCTTACAGACCACACTTATTTTAAATTTTCAGTCTGTCTTTCTTTAATGTCTCTACATGACCAGTAAAAACAACCATAGCCTCATCCTCCAAGTTGTAGCTGTCTCCCTACTTTTTAATCCAAATGATGTGTGTACATGATGAAAGGGTCATTTTTTTCCCCAAAGGTATTATTTGTTTCTACTAAATAAATCTTTTTATGTTTCTTTTAAACCTCTTCCTGCTGAGAATTTATTATTATTGATTATTTCTTGCCCAAAATGGGATGCATTTCTTTGAATCTTCACTTCCAGTTGATACTGTGTCATAGCCTCATCCATGGGAAAGGGACTCCACTCTACTCCCTTTGCCATGGATATGATAACCAGAGTGAAATGAACAGGAAATCCTAACTGAGGGCTTCCCCCTGAGTTTCTCAAAGTGTGTTGCTGCAGTAGCTATTTTATTATTTACCTAGCCAACCAACATAATTCCAGTTAGTGGGTCTTGTTTGGTACGTGGCAGGCTTGTTGTGCAAGCCAGGGTACTGTTGTCATTACTGAAGGAAGTTTCTGAGCATTTTTTACTAACTCTTAGAGATTTTTTTGTTCAGAAATTATATCACTGGGGAAATATAATAGAGACAGCCATAGGCTGATGAATAGATCTCTCTACTGAGTTCTGTTGTTTTAGAGTCAAGTCAAGTTTTCAAGTCAAGTCAAGTCAAGACAAGTCAAGTCACGTCAAGTTTTTACCTTCAAGTAACAAATGTTTCTATAGCATAAGGTGCTATTTTCAGCAGTATGTGGATCTCAGAGAAATTCTCTCATTGTGATTTTTGTTCAAGACATTATTAAGTGAGGCATAGCCCTTTCCCACAATGAAATCACAGAATATTCAAAATAGATTTAAGATTTTATTATTCAATGAGAATGAGTGCTTCCATTTCATTCCAGAACACATGTTTGCTATTGTAAGAGAGAACAGAGGAGTTAAATAGAAATTAGTTTGTTGGATTAGGTGACCTGAAAGTAATATAACCTTGATCAAACTAAAATTTTGGAAACCCACTCAGAAAATAGAATTTATTTTACCCAGCTTATGAAAATGAGAGCTCCTCCTTTAGTGTAATTGACAATATTATGAAGAAAGTGATAGTAACTTAAAGATAAGAATATAATACACTCTATGGTAGGCAGCGTTTTGGTTTCTATGATCTGCCTCTCTGCCCCTCTACTGCATCCTGCTTTTCACCTGTGCCTGTTACCGTCCATGGCAAAAGGGACTTGACAGATGGAATAAATGTTATGCACCTTGACATGGAGAGGTCATTCTGTTGGGCCAATGTAATCACAGGGCCAGTAAAAGCATAGGAGTGAGGCAGAGGAGTCAGAGAGAGAGTGTGGGTTAGAGAAATGTGGTATGAGGAAGAATCAACTTGCTGTCATTGGCATTGGCGATGAAGAAAGGAAGCCCTGAGCCAAGGAATGCTGGAGGTCCCTAAAACTGAGAAACGCCCTCCCTCAGCTGACAGCCAGCAAAGAACTGGGACCTCAGCACTACAACTGCACGGGGATGAATACTGCCAACTCCTGACTGAGCAAGGTAATGGATGTCCCCCCAGAGCCCCCAAAAGAAACTTGGCTCTACCAACCTTGATTTCTGCCTTGTGAGACTCCAAACAGAGACCTGGCTAAGCTTGCCAGACTCCTGAGCTATAGAAATTGAGTTAATAAATGGAGGGTTATTTTCAGATGCTAAATTTGTAGTAATTTGTTAAGACAGCAATAAAAATCTGATACACTCCCCTGCAGCTTGAGGCAGTTACATCACTGCTCTTACACTTAAATTGTGTGTGTGTCGTGTGCATATTGGAATTTCAGTGTGCTCAAATATGTAGTCCCAATTTCTTGAAAGTGCAGCTGGGATTGGAGAAGGGATTTCTATGACTTCTTTTACAATTTTTATTACAATTGGAAACTTGTTGTCATGTTTGAAACTTTTTGTTAGACTATTTTGTAGGTGGAGAACACCAATTATACTGTCTTCTTCATTGTACCTGACTTCACAGGTCATGGTCCTTCAAAAATTAACCAGATGTCCTTGAATCACCAACATCCTATTTCATATTAACAGAATAATATAAAAGCAAATACACTAAAAAAAAGTTACTTTTTTTTATTCAGACTTATTGCTCACACATTTACTTAGACATAATTTTTAGGGGTTGGGTGTGTTGTCATGAAATTATTAGCCCTATATAAAACTTTGTATATCTTATTAGAATTCACTAATCTTTTCACTATTAGCCAACCACTCCAGCTGAAAATTACTCTAATGGTATTAGTATTGTTAATGCAAATTGCTGTGCCTATTTTTGCCAAAATTTCATATGGATGTCTTTTACATGAATTGCCCTCAAGAAGACTTTGCATTTAAAAAAAAAAAAAAGAAGGAAAAGCATTTCTGTTATTAATCTATGCCTGTCTTTGTTTAGCTCTAGTACTATGAGCCAGATATCTTATGAATATCTTTTTCTTCATGTCCCCAGCATGTTTCCTGAGAGTTTCTTACTACCCTGAAGAGAGAAAGATATTTCTTCCTCACCTATTGGGAGACTCTGGGAGTCAGTCTTGAGAAAGTTTCATTTTGAGTAGCTCAGTGCCCCTGCACACACTGATAACTCACCAAGGGCTTTTATAATTTAACTTGATTAGGCTGTAATCCATCACATCATTGCATAAAACTGTGTTATAATGCTACACATTCAAGTAAAGCACCAACACAATCAAGATTTAAAGAACAAGTTAAGTAAAAAAAAAAAGAAAAACTGGGGAAATAACATTTTTCCCCCTGCTCTGTAAACAGCAGGTAAGCTCAGACATCTGCCTAGTTAGTAAACTTCCTAAAAACAATAGACTGTAAGTTGGCAGCTTCGTATTACAACATAGCTTGGGGGTGTGTATTCTTTTGGGAAAGAAATGTACTTTTCATAGAAAAAAATATTTAGTGTATAAAGTTAATATCTCAGTGACAAACCAGTGCTAACTAGCACATGTCTGCATGTCACCAGAGGTGGCTGTGCCTGACATTTCCTGGAGGACAGCCTATAGTTAAGTAGTATTGAAAGGCACCACAGGCATTATAGCAAATGTATAGGGGACAAAGAACAACAATGGGGCAAAATCAAGCTATTTGAGCTAATGGCTGCTGCTGTGTTCACAGTATTATACTTGTGCCATTCATATCACTATGGCTAAGGTTGTGTCAGTGTTTTCATAATAGAGCTACTATTTTAGAGGTATAACCTGGCAATAAAAATTGGCTTCTGGCAAAAACTTGACATACAAGACAAGACCTCAGCAAGGAAGTGATTTTTGAGAAATCCAATTTTGTTGGGGGGGGGGGGCGGGGCAGAGCAGGCATGGAATATGTTTTGTTGTTTCAGACATCCATTTGAGTTTCCAAAACTCAAAATACAACGCAGATTTGGAAAATTGCACTTTGTAAGTTATTATACTAGACTACAAGGAAGAATCAAACTTGTGAAAGGCTGGTCAAACATTAGTTATTTTTATGGGCTTAGCTCAGGAGATTTGTATCTTTCAAAATGTTCTTCCTGGACTTTTTAAAGTGGGACCATTTTTAAGGATTCACAGTCCTTTATTTTGATATATAGAAAGGCATGGTTGCATGAAGATCAAGGAGTTAAAAGGAGATTATTTTTAGAAGATAATATATTATGGTATGTTGCTTGTTTTTCTAAGTTAAACTCCTTAATGACATCTAATTCATTAATCCTATTATTAAATGTCATAGATTCATTGCACTTAAATATTGGAAGGAATCCAATTTCCACAAAGAGCAGAAAGGTGTTTCGCTGTTGTCATCACAATCATCATCAGCTATTTATTTCATCCTCACTCTTTGCCCCGTAGTGCGCTGGAATGTTGGGTACACTAGCCTAACATCATTTGACCTCACTGATCTTTGATACTTGTGTTGTCCTAGGGAGATACACACAACAAAAAGGAAAGGGAAAAAAAATCCAAGTATAAATTCTGTTGCACAATAAATAATCAATAACATTGAGGGCTTTGAAATTTTAGAACCTTTATATTAAACATTTACAGAAGGCATGGGGGTCATCTGATTACAGCAAGAAGCAAGTTGCAAAGTAGGTGAGAAGAGAAAGTTCTTGAGAGACTTGCACAAAGGCAATAATTCCGAAAGGGAAGAGATACAAGGATATTAGCAGAGCAGCGATTCCCAGCTATAGATGATATACAGATGGTGATTTTGATGATGATATTATTAATAATTATCATTAATATATTAGTAATGAATATTACTTACTGATAACCAATATGTACTAGGCATTGGGCTGCTTCACAGGCATGACAGGACAGCTATTGATAAATAATTGCTATTTTCTTATAAATAATAAAGCTGCATATTTCTCCTTAGACAATGGCTGTCAAGCTTCCAATTGCAGTATAGCATAGCAAATGTCAAGGTAAAGCTGGATCCATGCTGCTGAAATACCTATGCATTTCCCATCAGAATAAAGAAACTGGAGTTGCCTTTAGAGAGCCAGATGCCCTGAGTTTCTAGTCAGATGAATGGAAGTTGTCTTGCTGCCTTCACATAGCACATGCTCTCTGTTGTACGATATGGTGTCGTTGTTGACACTTTGGCTCAACTGGGTTTAAATAACATACATTTATTATTCCAGCTTATATTAATAGAAAAAATAATAAAATCTTTCAACGGCAGGATTGAAGAATTCAGATGGAACTTTAAAAAATTAATTTGATTCCCTTTCATATTTATCCAGAGTTGTAACAAAGGCTTGACTAGAGAAAGCACATTTGTAAATTATCTTCATGAAAGAGGCAGAATCATCACTGAGGTTACAGAAATTATTTTTTTCTCATTAATGAGAGCCATATTTTACCTCACTTTAAACTTTTTCACTTGTGTAAGTCTTTCAATATGACTCTTTGTTTAACACTGGATCTCACATCAGAGACTTGACAAGTTGAGAGGTGAGTTATGTGGAGCAAAAAAATTAAGCTTGTCAGAGGCAGTCCTCCCACACAGAATTAAGATAAGATGATCTCAAATTCTTAAGTTCTCGAGGTAATAGTTCCACAGAGATATTTTTATCCATACCACCAATACTGAATAGATTGTGGAAAAAATAATTTTTATCTCCCATGTTTGAAAGTCACTGCTTTTTCTGAGATTCTTTAATTTTTTTTTGCTGAACTTTTCCTAAAGGGAGCAATATACTGCCAGAGTGCAGAGTTATGGGAAAGTAGGAGGCTATGGAGAATTTTTTTTCTTTTTTAGTCATCACTTAATAGTGCTCAAGAAGTGAATGTATACATTATAGCAGAGATTGAAGAGAGTGGGAGATTTATTTAAAATATATTGACTTTTATGTGGAAAGGTGCAATTCAAAAAGCACAAAAGCAATAAAAGGTCACTTCCAAGCTCTAGCAATGAGAAGGAAACTCAAACCCATAATAGTGAACCAGATTTGAAGCTGAAAGATGCAGAATCAGTCACTGATCTAAAAATATGGGTTCTCAATACCAACGGAGAAAACTGAGCAGAGAAAATATGTACTATACATAGCAGAAGACTGGAATTGGGCTCCCTGCATAAGGGCTGACAGCACATAGGAACTGCTATTTCTGTGAAACAAGAAGTGAAAAATTCAACCACTAACCATGGGGCTGGGCACAAAAGCAAGTCACCATCCTGGGACTTGGGTAGTGCTAACGTGGCCTGCGTGACTAAAACCTCACACCTGCCAAGGTGAACGTTACAAATTAAAGCTGGCCATCTACTAGGAAATCCCTTAATGTCCCAGCAATGACAAATATCCCAGTAAGGAAGACTTCATAATCTGTGGCAGAGAAGGAAAAATGGTAGCCAGAGTACACAGAAACCCATCAACTATATTGTAGATTAAAAAATATTTGGGAGACTTTTATGTAAGCAATTAATCTATATCACATGTTTTTCTTTTCCCTTCCCAGGATCCAATTCCCCTCCCCCCAAATAAGGAAGTAAAAATAGGAAAAAAGCCAGCATTAATTCTAGGAACAAGGAGTAGCTGCTAGAGATTTTGATGAAAAATTGCCATATCCAATAAAGATAGTATAAAATTAAATAAAGGACCAATTTATTTAAAAATAACAAACTAGCAAATCTCACTCCAGAAGAAATCCATAACCTGACTGATTCTGTAGCCATTAAATGCATTGAATGTGTAGTTAAATACCTTAAGCATACAAACACATGAAGCAACAAACACTTCTAGAAGACAAAAAAAGAAGAAAAAGGTATCTACAGGCCCAGATGAATCCACTCATGACTTCTCTGACACATCTAAAAAAAATAATAGCATAATAGTTAAAAATTAAAAAAAATAAATAATAGCATTCTATCCAAACTCTTCCAAAAAAGGAAAGAACAAGATATAATCCCCAAATCATCAAATCATTCTGGGATTTACCCAGATGTCAAACTCTGTCAAGAATATTACATGTAAACTACTTTTTTTTTTTAATTAAGAGATGAGGGTCTTACTATGTTGCCTAGGCTAGACTTGAACTTCTGAGCTCAAGTGACCCTCCTGCCTCAGCCTCCCTCTTGCTGGGACTATAGGCATACATCACCATACCTGGCTTTGAATATTACAGGAAAACTATAGATGTGTCCTTATGAACATAGATACAAAAATCCAAACAAATTTTTATCAAATAAATTCTAACAAAAAATGCAAAGAATAATTGTATTTATCATGACCAAGACAAATGTTGCCAAGGAAATGAGAAGTTAATTTAACATTGAAAAAAATCAGTGTAATTCTAACAACAACATAAAAAACCCACCCACAGAAAACCAAAAAAAACCCAAAAAACTGTGATCTATAGCTAAAATCAAACTTAATAGTGAAAAACTGAATATTTTCCCTGTAAAATCAGTAGTAAGCCAAAAATGTCTGTTCTTACCACTTCTATTCAACATTGCTTTATATAGTCTATCCAATGAAATAAGGCAGCAATAAAGGCCAAGAAAAAGACACTCAGGTTAGAAAGGAAGAGCACACTGTTACTGAAAATGACTCCATCAACCATGCAAGTAACTCCTACAGAATGTAACAACAATACTACCACCACAATAAATGCGTTTAGTAAAATTGTAGAATACAAAAATATACAAAAGTAGATGGAATTTCTAAGTACTAGACACAAACAATTGGAAATTAAAATTTAAAATAGCATTTAAAATATAATCAAATATATGGAACACTGAGATCATTAGAAAAAGAAAAGATGTGCAAAATCTGTACACTGAAATCTACAAAAAATATGAAGAAATTAAAGAAGGAATAAGTAAAAACAGAGATGCACCATAATCATGAATTAGAAGACTTATTATTGTTAATGTATCAATTCTCTCCACATTCGTTTATAGACTTACTTCCAATCAAAATTCCAGTAGCTTTGTTGTTTGCAGAAACTGACAAGCTGATTCTAAAATTGTCATGAAGACACAAAGGATCTTCCCAGAAAAATTCTAAAAAAGAAAAGAGGTGGAGACCTTAACCTCATTTTTATATCTTATTGTATACCTAGAATTATCAAGATAGTGTGCTATTGGCATGAAGGTGAACAAATAGATGTTTGAAACACAATAGAGAGACCGAAAATAAACCCACGCACATATGGTCAACTGAGTTTCAACAGAAGTGTCAAAGTATTTCAAGGGGAAAAATAATATTTCCAATAACTGATGTTGAAACAACTTGCTATGTACATGCAAAAACAAAAAAAGGAAGAACAAAAAGAAATAAAGACTTCAACCAGTATCTCACACACCATATGCAAATTTAACTCCAAATGGCTCATAGACCTAAGGGTAAAACCAAAAACTAATGTAGACCTAACTGTACAACAACAAAAAAATAAAAAACATAAAACTCCTCTGTAACAGGAAACAATCAAAATGATCAAGAAAATGACAAATGATGAGACATGGATTGTATATACACTGCAAACAAATGTTTGACACTAGAAAGTTTTAATATTTTAATTCTAAGAGAAAATGTAATATTATCAACATGCTAATGGACAAAGAAGTCATTCTGGACAAAATAAATAAATTATAATAAGCCAATGAAAACAAATTCAATCTCTTTTTGCCACTAGATCACCTCTAGGAATTTATTTGTTAGGAATGTTTATTTGATATAACATGTCAGACACATTCATAAAGACTCATGTGAAAAGTTAGATGAAAACCAAACATCTAAACTTATGAATTTGGTTAAACAAATTGCAGGGCATCCATACAATGGAAGAGGATAATGAATTGCAAAAACATATCTAAAGAGACATGTAAGTTCTGGTGACTTGTATTTATGTTTTAAAAATATAGGGTGTTATTTTGGTATTATTACAAAATATAATTGTAAATATGCATACATTTATAGGCTAGAAGCTTGTATAACAAATTTTTAATAGTAGTTTTCTCCTGATATTGTGATTAGGATAATTTTCACTTTTTAAAAAATTTTCTGTAGTTTCCATACATTTCTACAACAGCCTTGGGTTACTTTTTAAATAATAAGTAAAAGAAAATCGAATATGAGGAGTAAAAACAAAAAAAAAATAGGCTTTGGAAGTTAACAAGTGCCAGGTTATGATAATTCTTTGATTCTTTAAGCAATGGAGAACAATTGAGAGGACCAAACAAGAAAATTGTTTTTTCCTAACTCATTGTCTAATTCTAATGTGTCTCTTATGCACATTTATGTGATTCTCTTCAAGATGACAATAAGGTTTTTAAGCATTGTGACTTTCTCACACATCTTTCTACTCACAGAAACTTATACATAGTCAAAGGCAAACATGTTAGAAAATGTTCATATAAAAAATACAGAACTCTGAGAAAAATGGCCATATATCCACATTTCATTAATACAAGTACCTGAGACAATGTGTAATTGACTTGTCATAAAGGTAAACTCAAAAGAATATTATAAAACTAATGAGGCTAATAATTCTTGATTTTATTACATTGAAACTATTATCATAAACTTTCTAATTAGGAAGGAATTTTTACCATATTGGCCATTCAGAATGAATATATGATCATAAAACATATGGCAAGAGACATGTGTAATACTGGTATCAATAGGGTGGAAGTTCAATGAGAAAATAAAATAAAACCTAAAAGTGCATGAGACCAAACTAAAAAATAGTGCACTAAATGGTATCTAAGAAAATTACAAAATTTTTCATGAGGGTGAGTGAAAACCATTGGGATGTATGGAGAGAACAAGAGAAAAAGGAGAAAGATGCACAATATACTAGAAAAGAATCAGACTCTGAATTTGAGCAGAGCATTGAACTTCTTAAATAACTATTTTTCCCAAGGAAGTCAAATGTTACAATCATGGATTACCAACTAAGCATAGAATATTTTTGTGATTTATCTCATCACATGTGCATTAGATTTAAAGTGTACAATCTCAGCAAATAATCAAATCTTCCTTAGCATTCCTGTGTGGTCAGGTGACTGAAGTTAAATATCAAGGGATATAGCAAGATGCCACAATTTAGCATATTCATCAATATCTAGTGAGGATCTTAAGAGGAGGCAGAAAGTACTCAAGTTGCTTTGCAAAATTTCTATTTGTATTATAGACTAAAAGAGTGGCAATAATCATGCATAGCTATCTTAACCATAGGAAAGGTGACTCATTACAAAAATTTTGATTTGCCCATAAACTAAAAACAAAATAATTATGTATGCATATGTAATTTTATTATACCAGTTTTGCCTAAAGTATTTAAATTGGAAATAAGTACCCTGAATGTCAAGTTATCACATGATATTCCATAATATTGTTGATGGATAGCATTCTCTACTCTTTTATGACACGTGATGTCTGTTCTTTAATTCAGCACACATTTATTGCACACTGACATCATTCTCATCATCTTGTTAGGTGCTGTGGAAAATGAAAGTAGAAGAAAATAGAAGACCTGTCTTAAGTCAGATACCTTAGAAGCAAAGTCCCACTACAATTGACTGAGCAAGTCCTCCATAGGTAAACCCCATAAGCAAGAGAGTGAAGCTGGATGTGGTCAGGAAGGCATTTAAGAACCCAGCAAGGATGAAATCTCAGGAAAAGTGTTGCCCCCTGATGCAAAGGTGAAGGCTCTAGAGCAGGAGCTGCACTGCACAGTTGTCCTGGCAGCAAAGGGGCAGACTCTTTATGCCCCATCCCATATCCATCATTGTCTATGAGATATCCTTTCATTGGTTCAGTGTCTTTGGTGAGCTAGTTCTATACAGGCTAGGGTAATTCCCAGAGGAGGGGACAACTGGGATCCATGAGCAGCCGGGAGACAGTGCCCAGCCTGACAGAGGGAACAGGCACTTCCGTATTGGCTATAAGGCTTTTCCTTTTCTCATTCTTTTCCTTGACCTTCTACTTCCTAGTCTCTCATCTCGTTCACACTCTTCTTTTAAAGTCATGTCATCATTTACCTATCTCTCATCCCTGGGTCCCTAGGCCTTCTTCACCTCCATCACCGACACTTTCATTGATCAAATTGCTGATTAGAATCAATGTTACTCAACTAGTTGACCTCCCTTGCCAAAACTCTCCAATGACTTCTCAGACCCTTGAGCATGACGTAAAGCCTCTGAAGATCTAGTTCTCCAGTGCTTTTCTGACACTGTTGTCACTCAGCACTACCCCCAATACACCCATTCAACTCTAGTTGCATTCGCCTCTTTGCTGATTCTCAAACATATCAAGGATGCACCTGTTCAGGGTCATTGCAGCCACTGGTTACTCTCCCCAAACTTTCTCTTTTCAGTCTTGTCATGGTTTGATTACGTACTTCCTTTAGGTCTGTGATCACGTGCCATTTTGTTAGTCAGACTTTCTGATTACACAATCTAAAATAGCTTCCTAATTAAACACATTCATCACCACCAGAAATATATATTTTTTGGTGGTTTGATTGATTAGCTGTCTAAACAGGAATGTATGCAGACTCGTAAGAGCAAGGAAACTGTTTATCTGTTTGCCACGGATACTCCTACAGCTAGAACGATGTCAAGACCATGCTAGGTGCTCAATGACTTTTTGATGAATGAATGAATAGGTGCTGAAAGATCAAAACAAAAGGAGAAAATACTCTGTTTGCAATGTCAGAGAAAGCCATGCTGGAATGGCTGAGACTGTGCTGAGACTTTCTAGGTAAGTTAAAGATTTACAAGCAGGAAAGTAGACAAGAACTTTCCAGGCAGAGAAATGACCCGGTGCCTCTGAAGCAAGAAACTACAGTGTCTCTGCAATTCTTTGCCTATGCCCTCCACTTTGGAGGGTCCATCAATAATTCCAACAGATTTCTCCGTAAGAATACCTCTCAGATCTATATTTTACTTTCCATTACAGGGCAGCTTGCCGGATATTTCTAATTACATGGTCTGTTGTCACATTAAAACAATACTTTTTGGATTTATTCCTATGTCTGTGACTAAGGTATTGGAATTATTAATATCAGAGACACCTAATTTTCACTTACTTTCTTATCCCATCAGTTAATAACTTTTATTGATTCGTTCCTTATAATATCCTTTATTCTCCCACCCCAACTGCCATATTCATACCCTAATAAGTCATGCTATATTTGTCTGTTGACAGGTTCCTCTGACTGTCGACTCTCCCTATTCCATTTCACCCTGTACTATAGTGCCAGATGAACAATGCTAAATTATATTTTCAGCATGTCACTCAACAAACTCCTGGGATTATCTACAATGGTTAGTTCCAAAGTCATAGACTAATAATCAAGGTGCAGCTTTCCACTTTATTCTAGTTCTGATTCTTTCCATGGAGTCCTAACTTTGCTCACATGTATTCCGCTTGCACTTGTGTACAATTGCACTTTTGTTCATGGTTTCTCACAATCCTGCAAAGCCATCTCATTCCTATACTATACATTTAACTTATCCTTTGAAACCTAGCTAGATCTTGCCTCTACACACAATTGCCCTGACCCATTCATTGATAAAGGACTTTCAAATATTTTTAAAATAAATTTTATTGTGCATATTTAAGGTATATAATGTGATTGTAAAGATATCTGCCCTCCCATGTTCATTGCAGCATTATTCACAATAGCCAAAATATGGAAACAACCCAAGTGTCCATCAATGAACAAATAAATATTTTGAACTTCTAAAAATTCAGTGTCTATGATTCACTTGAAAAGTAGTCATTTATTTCCACGTAATATGTTCTCCTATTATATGGAAACTTATTTAAGTTTATTATTTTTATCTTACATTTTACCTTTTAATTTCTTGTTTCTCTAAGAAGATTTTCTTAAAGTGGGGATAGGGATGAAATGATGGTGTAGGAATCTACTGCCTAGTCTTTTCCCCGATTCACCTTGCACAATATTGTCAAATTTACTCCCTAATAGGTTCTAACACCCACAACAACAATCCAGGAGCATATATGAGACTGAATGTCAATGAATATTTATACATGTTACCCTCTCTGCCTTGAAGTTTATCACTTTTTGCCTAAAAAATTCCCACTTGCCCTTTAAGATCCACTGAGCAACAAAGTCACTGCAATTCAGAATTAGCTAATCTCCCCTGATATAATAGCTTTTTTTCCTACTTCCTTTTTTATTGTCTCAGCATCATCAGGTTATTCTATTGTAGCTGTGATTTTATACACAAGTGGGGATTTTGATTTGCAGGAGTTAAGGACATAGGCTTCCAAGTCAGACCTGGAGTCGAACTTGGCTTTGTCCTCTTACTGCCTCTATGACCTAGCAAACAGCTGCCACAGCAAACACTGTCAGGCTTTGTATGACCATAGAACAACTAGATGTGATCATATATTGTGCTCATTTAAGATACCAAAAATAGCTTTGTGAGTGAATGGAACAAAAATGTCTTTTTTTTTTCTTTGAATCCTCTTGACTCACTATAATAAAGTGGATAGGTCCAATGGCTGTTTCTACATTTGTCACAAGTTTAAAGGATGCATGTAACCATACATAAGTTTGAGAAGAAAATGTATGGAGAGGGTATTGCACATTGAGATAGCTATGCTAATTAATTCTCCAGGGAAAATACTCTCACTTTTGTTTTACATAATTTTATTCTGATTAATTTTCATAGATGTTCTCTTGTTCTGATGCTTGCTTATCAGATAGAATGTGTGGTCCTTTACTTTTGCCTTTTGAGAGCTCTGGATGATATCTTGTTTCATTATAAAACTTTTTTAGCAAAACAAAAGAAAGCACCAAAATACATATTCATATTTAATGTTAAAAGATGCAAACCTAGAATATTGCTACTTACCTGGAAGTTATTTTGCAATTAAACATTTATTTTCCTAGAAAATGCCAATGGAGATAATGATATTGCATTTGATTTTATGTCATATGGTCTTTTTATCTTTAGAGAAATAAACTGCCAACCTATGTTCTCCTAGGTAACATCTGTTCCTTCCAAAAATGGATAGCTCTAAAAATATTTAACAATATAGCAAATATTGCTAACCAAATAAGGAGCTACTTCTTTCAGCAATGTTAGTTTCAGAGACTTTATTATTTTTGTCAGTGGAATGCTTTTGCCTTCTAATAACAAAAACCCTGAGTCAAAATGACTTAAACAATAAGGAAAGTGTATTATCTGGCATAATAGGAAGTCTTGACTCATGATGGATGTCTGAGTTGGTTGATTTATTGGTATAACACAGTGATCAGCTATCCATGTTCCTTTTATTTCTGCTCTTCTGCCATCATAAATATTTGCTTCATTCAAGATGGATACAACATTTCCAGACATCAAATCCAGAGGAAGCAAAAAGATCATTTCTTCTCTTTACTTCTCCTAAGAAATAGGAATATTTCTAGAGGCCACTAAGCAAACTCATCTCCTCCCTACCATGCATCATTAATGAGATTTTTACCCTATACCCTTTTTTGGACCAGTAAGGCTCACCTCTGGGGGTGAGACAGGCCACATTCCAATGACATCATGGTCATGGTCCTGGACTTAGAAGAGCACTATTCTTAGTTTAATGCTTTACTGGTGCCATCTTGAAATTCTGAATAATTTTTAACAAGAGGCTTACATTTTCATATTGTACTGGACCTCACAAAATTATTATATGTAGCTAATTCTACATATTTCCCTGAGATAATTAGTTTTATGGGGTAGGGATAGATAGATATCTAACTAGAACATCTGGATCTACCAAAAATGAGGATAGGAAGGCTGGATGCTGGGTAGCCAACTCACAGATTCTACACCATTCATCATTTGAGTTTATAACTGGTTTGACTCCATTCTAAATCACCAAGAGCAGCAACAGCTGGTGAAATGACCAGTTCTATACCTACTAGGAAATTAATCCTTCAGGTTAAAGAAGCCACTGAGTATGAACTGGAAATTGGTGGTATAATGAGATTTTAAAGGAAAGTGATCTAAGGGAGTTAAGGTGGTCCTTCCTAACTTATTGCCTGGATATCACTAAAAAAATCATACACTTACCTCTCAAGCTTATTCTCTTTCACTAATGCCTCTTTCTCAAACATAACATAGGATCTTCATTCCTCCAGGGATACACACACATACACACACACACACACACACACACACACACAGTTTTCAGTGGATTTTCATTGATCTAAGGGAAAGCAGGAAACCCTTCAACCATATTACAAACTCCAGCATGATCTTGGCCCTGCCTACCACTCCCATGTTATGTAGCACTCCTTGCTACTTCAGTCTCTGAGCTGTGACCATCTTGCTATTCAATTTTCTTAAAGCTGAAACCTGGGAACTTTTGTCATACTATTCTGTCTGCCTCCATTTCCCTCCTCTCCTTCTCATCATAGTGAACTTGGAGTCATTTCCTCAGGAAAACTTCCCTGTACCCAATGGTAGATCCAGTTATTTTGTTATTGGAGCCTATATTATTACATTGCTTTCCTTTCAAAACTGATATCACATTTTTAATGGACACTTTTATCAATGTCTGCAATTTGTAATCTAATGCCAAGAAAGCTTAAGCCTAGGGGATCAAGGATGGCAATCAAAAATCAGCTTCATAAAGCTTTTTCAAAATCTGGCTCAAATTCATTATAACCACTAAAGAGTAATATGGAAAGATTGAATTGCCCTAACTAGAGATTTTGTTGTGTAGAAGATGCGAGGTAGATTAACTAATCTTTATAATTATATTTAATTGGTCCACTATTTTACTTAAACATACAACTTTTGAGCTCACATATTTTATAAATTGGATCTATATAATCTCTGGCTTTGATTTAAGCAGTAAGCAACAAAAATATTAGAACACCCTGATTCAGTGGCAGATCTATCTATGTTCTTTTGGTTAAATAATTTCTAATGCACCTTGAGGATTCTTTTTAAACTACACACTTTCACTTGACTACTTCATTGAGTGCTTTTCAGCCATTTCATTGTTTTTTTGAAGCTTCTTATATTGCTCATCAAATTCCAATATTGAAGTACTTACGAATTTGTTGGGCTTGAGATGCCTTCTAATGAAGTGTGGGGGACAGGTTTTTATTTCTCTCTTGGCTTGTTGTCCTTCATTAAAGACATTAGAGACAACTTTGAATTTATATTTTCATTAGGCCTCTTTCCAAGTGTTAACAATATGGTTGGTGATCTGAGTGCTAATTAAAGATCTAGAGTTAAAACAGACCTGCAGTTTTAAAAATGCGCTCTGTGTTTATGTATATTTGTGTATCTGTGTGTCTATATGCATAAGCATACATATTGGTGACTACATTATTTTTTACA
Organism: Lemur catta; assembly: GCF_020740605.2. Classification (NCBI taxonomy): domain Eukaryota; kingdom Metazoa; phylum Chordata; class Mammalia; order Primates; family Lemuridae; genus Lemur; species Lemur catta. The sequence continues at coordinate 19,537,024 of NC_059132.1, read as the reverse complement.
ACACAGTGATTATGCCAAACCCATTCATTCGTTATATATTGAGCACCTATTATGTTTCAGGCATTCATCTAAACATTAGGGATACAGTAGCAAACCAAACAGACAAGGTAATTCTGTCATGTAACTTATAGTCTAGTAATGAAGAGAGACAATTGTAAATAAGTAAATAAATATGTTCATACAATGTTAAGCACTATGAAGATAACAAATTGAGTTAATGTGAAAGTTATGTGTCAGAGAATGATTGAGATAAAGAGGAGTTGCTATTTGATATGGGGAGGTCAGAAAAGATCTATCAGAAAATGTAATATTTTAGCTGTGACAAACATGATTAAAAGGGACAAGAAATTGTTTTTCAGAAAAAAAACAATTTAGCTGAAATTAAACTTAATTCAGCCATGAGGAAGGAACTGAGTCTACCTTTACATAGCTAGAAACTTTAATTGGTTGGAACATGGTTTTTAAGTTCAACAAGATTTGATGTTGGGCCATTTTTATTTTTTGCTTTAGGATTACATGAAAGGGAGTCACCTGGCTATAACTCACATAAGTATAGGACTCTTTATTCTTTCCACCTGAAATTCCTATCCTAGTCCGCCTCTAATTGACTATGCCATCTTGGACAAATTGCTGAACATCTTGGATGCTACTTTTTTTACTTAAAAAAAAATAATGCTTGTTCTGTTATCACACTAGAGTTTTAAGAGAAGCTGTACAAAGTCATACTTAAAAGGGAAGATTCAAAAGTCAGTTTGCAACTCAGTATCAATGAAAGCTTGGGAAAACCACTTAGCATTTCTACATCTCAGTTTCCTGTTGTCTGTAAATTATGGAAAAATAGAATCCACCTGAGAGCTATTGTAAGAATTGAAGGAGATAATTTATGTAAAATACCTGGCACATGGTAAGTACTCTCCATAAATGAAGTGTTATTACTATTATCTTAATCAGAAAAGGTAGTGACCATGAAAGTTCTTTGTAACTGAAAGAAACTCTATAAACAGAGGATATAATTATGAGTTTGGAAAGTACATAGGCAGGCAATAATTATTGGGTAGTAGCTTTAGGAATTTTGCTAAGGAATTGTCTTATGTTTTTCCACTTAATTTGTGACATATTTTGAGTATTGAGCTCTTTTAGAGCCATTACATTCTACCACAATCTATTGCTGTTTTTCAGAATTTTCTGTCCAGAAATATCATTTTTACTGGGATACTAGACATGTAATAAGTCAGCATATTTATTATCTCCAGAGAGGTAAGTATTCCTTGTCCTCTTATGGAGGAATGAATGTTTTCATTTGACACTTTAGTCTTAAAGAGACAAAGAAGTATTCCCTTCCTTATGCACTAGGTACAAGGTGAATGAAGATAAATGGAGACAGTTTTAGACACTCAGAGGAATAAGTACCGTGAGAATAAAAGGGTCACTTCCATTTCTAAGCTTAAGAAAGCTCACGAGGCCACAATGAATAATTATATACTAAACGAAATGTGCAATTATTAATGGTACTGTCTCACTTTTAGCAATTTAATTGTCTACCAGAAGACTATCCAAAGATACTACATTATATTCTCTAGTTTTTTTACTTCTTTGCCTACTGAAGCTTTTATAATGATTTACATTAGTAATAGGCTTTCTCCAGTTCACTTAATTTAATCATTCTCAATTTATTCTTCCTTTGATGGAAAGCAATTAAGGAGAGTGTAGAGGACTCCCCCATCCCAGCCCTCACATCTATAGACTCAGGTGTATGATAGTACACCTTCTTAGCTGTGCAGTTGCACCAGAAGTCCTGTCTGTAAAGTAGAAACCATAGATTACAGTTCTACCTTAAGGCAGGAAAACGATCCTAAATTACAACACCGAAAAAACTAATGACACGAATAAGATTAATAGCTTACATTTCTCAGGCACTCACTGCGTGCCCCAGATTTCCTCAATTAGTCCTTATTTCTAAATGATGAGGAAAGAACATGCATGATCATTGTATTATACATGGGGAAACTGAGGCCCAAGGTAACTTGCCGTGACCGCAGAGCCAGGATGTGGAGGCATGTTAACCCTAACTCAAGCAGTCTGGCTTTAGAAACTGTGCTCCTAACCACCAGTGATAAATGTCCGTCAAATTATGTCACTCTCCCACCCATGCCTCCCTAAAGTCTCCTGTCATAACGCACACTTGCTGGTCTCAACACTTGAAACCTTCTTTTTGCAAGTATTCGTATTAATATATTTTACTCCCTTATTTTGTTCAGGTCTCTGGTCAAATGGTACCTCGTTAGAGAGGTCTTCCCTGATCACTCCATCCAAAAAAAGCAGCCCCTGACATTATCCTTTAAGCTGCCTTCTTTTTCTTCTTAGGTCTTATGGTTACTTGACACTACGTAGTATCTATTTGTTTCATTTCTATTTCCCCCACTAACTGTAGTGATCTTGAAGACATAGAATTGTTTTGTTTTGTTTTTTGCCCCTCAACATTGTAGGAGCTCAATATAGATTTACTGAATGCAGAAAAGTATGAAAAAATACTAAAATAATAGACAAATGAGCATCAGTATTAAGCACAGTGCCTGGCATAATGAAAGCACTTAATAAAGATTGGTTCATTTATTTTACAATAAAAGTAACTAATAATAACTATAATTATCAAAAATGATGAGAAGAAATATAGAAAAAGGTAAAGAAAAAATGCTGAATTCTTTGAAGGGACCTAAAAAGCTGAGGTAGACCCAATAATCAAGATAATTTTGGTCAAGAAGAGAAACACTTCATTAGTAACCTGGAAAGGCAAAAAAATAAAAAATCCGAGTTGAACCTTTAAAAAAAAAAAAGTTTCAATAATTAACAGCTGCTTACACATGTAAACTCCAAGCACAAAAAGAAAGTTAGCACATATGATATATTTTGCCAAGTGGTGGGATAAAAATGGCCTTTAAAATTTGACAGATTATCAACCTTAGTTAAAAATATGTTATATATGGTATTTTGAAGCATGTATATATCCAAGTCATATGGTTAGAGGATATAAAATATATGTAAACTAGTATATAAAATGATTTATATGTGTTTGTGATATATTTTCTTTAACAGCAGAATTGTGCTATATTCTTGAAGAACTGGATTAATCAACTGGTAACAAACACAGAAACAGATAGCTAACTTATTAAATTACTAAAAATGATGTTCCCTTTTTGCGGTTTATGACAACTGCACTGATTTTTTTACTTCATGCATCACTTCTTAAAGATTTTTTGCTAAACACAATGCCAGTTGGTTGTCCAGCATGATTTTTCATAGCTGTCCTACAGCAAACCATATAACAGTCAATATAAAACTAGTCAATTTCCTGAATCTTAGAAATATCACTTTCTATTTTCTCAATTCAGAAATATAGATGTATTACCTAGAGAAAGATGACAGGTTAGTCTCTAGTAACACTCCAAATTGTGAGGAACAACTTTGTAATTAATTTTTAGGCTCTGGGGATGCAGTGCTAGGCAATGCCAATAAAATCCTTTTTGTCATATAGTGCACATTATTTGTAGTAAACATGCATAGATGTAACTGAAACCCCTCCTTCTTCCATGGCGACAAGGGAAGTCTCCAGTTGACAGGTGTCTGCTGGATTACCTTTAATTCTTCAGATGCTTTTGGATTTTTAGATGACGGATTCCAAGAGTCATTCCCTCTAATAGAAAATGAGCAATGAAGGCAATCTTAGTTATTTCCCAAACACAGATATCTATGTGTAGTCTTGGTCAGTAGCCACAATGGAAGTTGAAACTATCCACTATCAAAATAAATGGTAAAAGTGAAGACACTTGCATATGAAAACTGAAAAAATTGCACAACACCCTTCAAGTAAGAAAAGATAAAGTCTGAGATGGGAAATAATTAACATTTTTAAACTTTTAAAGGGAAGACATAGATTTCTGCTAGCACGTTCATTACATGGATGGTAAAAACTTGGAACAGACACACAAACAATTAAGACTATATTCATTATGTATTACAAAAAGCTGGGTATAGCAGACAAGGTATGTGTCAAGAAGACACGTATAGGCTTAGCTATTGACAATGTGGTGACAGAGGTTTGTATAGGTGTGATGGGGTAGAACTGAGGCAATGACAGGATAATAAAGATAAATTAGAATTAAGTGCCAGAGTAGCAAGGGGATAGGTCAAAGAATTAAATTTGTATGAACTAAAATAATCTGGTGTGACTTCAATAGAGAAAGACGGGCTTGACAGCTACATAGTATTTGCAGAGGTGGAGGGCAAAATGTACGTAACCTGGAATGAAAGAAAGAATTGTGTGCTTGGGGAATATCTGAGGAATCAATGGGCTAGTGAGGATGTTATTAGTAACAAGTAATAAGGAAGTCTATTTCCTTCTCCAGTGAGGTCATTTTCTTTTTCTTTTTTCCTCTCTCAACAAAACAGTCATTCTACAGTATTCCCAGTTCCCTCTTTTTTTTTTTTTTTTTTTTTCTGAGACAGAGTCTCGCTCTTTTGCCCGGGCTAGAGTGAGTGCCGTGGCATCAGCCTAGCTCACAGCAACCTCAGACTCCTGGGCTTAAGCAATCCTTCTGCCTCAGCCTCCCGGGTAGCTGGGACTATAGGCATGTGCCACCATGCCCGGCTAATTTTTTTCTATATATAATTTTAGCTGTCCAAATCATGTGTTTCTATTTTTAGTGGAAACGGGGTCTCACTCTTGCTCAGGCTGGCCTCGAACTCCTGACCTCGAGCGATCCACCAGCCTCGGCCTCCCAGAGTGCTAGGATTACAGGCGTGAGCCACCGTGCCCAGCCCCCAGTTCCTTCTTTATTACTCTGCCTTTTCTCTGCCCTACCCACCCCCCCTACAAATCACTATACTAAAGTTTCTTATTCTGAAATCATTTATGACTTTATAACTGCCAACATCAATGACTTTTCATGTATCACCCTCCTTGACTCTTCCGTTGGTCTATGAAGATGGACAAAATCACACCCATCGAAGGTAGACCTATGGGCTTCGAAAAGTGCAAAGGAACCTACTCTGAGGAAATTATGAAGAGTCTCCTCATCTGAAGTCTAGCTTTCATACCTCATATCTCCTTTGATTCTTTCAAGTCTGAGTCTAAACTGACCCACTGTCTGCTTCCTGTTTGCCTACCTAGATCTTGCTTTTTCCTGGTTGCCCCTAAGATACTGAGAAGACCCCTTTTAACAACTGATTCTACTGGAAGAGAAAAGTGGGTTAAGGAAAGCTTCATGTAGGAAAGGAAACATTCCTTAACCCATTTTCCCTTCCAATAGAATCAGTCAGTCCCTAGGATAGGCACATAGTCTATGCTCTTAGCCATTGTATTTTAATTATCTGCTTAGACTTTGAGCAACTGGAGAGAAATGATCAAGTTCATTCATCTTTAAATTCTTAATGAATATCAGACTACTTGCCACATTGTAGGTGCTCAGTAAATGTTGGCTAAACTGAGCAGAACTGCACTACTACAGCATCCTGTATGACTCTTTATTATAATCTCTAATACATTGTGTTATAATTTATTTTCTGTGAATTTATCAAGAAAGTTTTCTCCATTTTATTCATTTTTGTTCCTTATTGTCTAGTACATAATATGTATTCACATGTTACTGCATGTATGACTTGAACAAATGAATGAATAAGTGAATTAGTGAATATTAAATATGGTAAAATGAAGTCAAAATGATGATTGATTTTTAAGGCATGAAGAACTGAAAATGGCTGGGTGTTGGCTACATCTTACTGGAAAATATCATTAGTGATACAATGGGAAATCCAAATGGACAGAAAATCTAGACCCAAATCATTTGTAGTCTGTCTCTAATTCAAACGTTATCCCCATTGCATTCGTGTGGCTCAATCACAGCATAAAATACTTTGTCTCTATGTCTTTGCTTGTGTGATTCATCCACCTGAAACAACCCTACTTTTTTTTCAAAATATTAAGAGAGTACACAATTTTTTTTTTCATGGATACGCCATACAATGCTGAAGAGAACTCTACATTTTTGTGTCTTTTTTTTTTTTCCTCAAAGTGCTATTTGTCCTTTGAGAGGCTGCTCATATTCTACACCCTCCCAAACTGATTCCCAGTTCTGCACAGGGGCATGTATCTGTATTATGCATCGCCCTCATCTGCACTATTTTGTGTTTCAGGTAGGTCTCCATAGCAGCACTTAATACAGTCTGACCTGTATTATGTTTATTTGTATGTATTATGTGTATTTGCTATTATCTGCAGTAAATTTTGAGGGCTTGGAAAACAGGAGTAAGTTACTAATTCCATTTACAATTCCTAGACTGTTTTGCACAAAGGCACATCACATATGTACATGCAATGTATTATTGTAATGGTGAGAAAAATATATACGACCAGAGATTATGTAAAAGCTCAGAAATGCATATATATAAAAACACTGTATGTGTGCATATAATATTATATATTAGAGTGATAGGTGTAATACATAAATATATTTGAGAGTAATCAGCTTTGGGAAGTGGCCTCAGTATAATAGAAGTACGTGCATTGCACCAAAATTAGCAGCTATGTTGGAGAGATCAAAAGTGGCATCACAGGTAATATAACTTTTACATCATACACATTTTTAAGGCATATAAGAGTCAAACTTTCTTCTCTCTAGCTTAGGGCTTCAATCTGTATGTACTTGTGCTGTTGACCAGGAGCTTAGAGAAATATAAGGTTTGCAAATGTCATCATTCATGGAGTTTGAATAAATTACTTTCTATTTTTTTTTCTTTTTTTTTTTGTTCCCAAATGGTTTATCAAGCTTGGGAGAAAATATTATGCATAATTGCTACACCTTAGATTGCAATATACTATACCAAACTAATCATAGATATTTATAGCCTGCATAAACTCTGTTTGCCCATCCATAGCAAGCATTTAATAAAGCTAGTTCATCTGGAAAGGAAGTTAAATTAAATAATCCAAAATGAATGTGATGCATATTCACAAAAATGTGGTGTTCAGATTGAGCTAACAAAAAGGAAGTCAGGCCCCAGCAAAGACAGACAAGCTAGAATTCAGTCTTTCTCTATATATGAAACATTAGGCCTTCACCCTAGCTTTTGTGTCCATTCTTTTTAGACAGTGTGCCTTGGCCCATTTTTATTAAATCCTCTAAAATCCAATGCATCTCTGTAATAGACTGTATAGATACAATACAAAATTATCCTCTGGTTCCAATATACAAATCCAGAAATTACATGAGAAGATTCAAATGAAAGTTTCAAGGTAGATTTTAGTTTTTCAACAGGAGAACAAAATTAACTTAAGTGTTAATGCACAATACATCAGAGCTAAAGGAGGGAATGTTGGTAAAGTAAATTCTGTTATTTTCATTCATGAGATACTATAAAGTTTTCAAAGACTTAAAGAATAATTGCACCCTTGTAACAGCCTATGAAAAAAGAAAAGACTTGGGACATTTAACTAAAGTTCGTTTTCCACCACCCTGCAAACTAAAGAAAAATTTATAGCAGCAAATAGCTGTGGCAGCCAAGTATTTTGGCCTTATGAGCTAGCAGTCCATGACTCAGGTCCACAGTCTCTTACCTGCTATTCTAAAATCCAGAAAGCCCTAAATACCAAGAGTATTTTTGTGAATTGTTTAAGGTCAAAACCTCTCTTGACTTGACCTAATAGAAGGTGACACATAATCTTTTCTTTTTCCTTTTTATATGAAGAGTTATATATTTTGCTAAAGACAGATTAATGGTGCTGGTGTATTAAATATGGTGCTTCCTTCCTAAAATCAAAAACATTTGAATTCTGAAACATGTCTAGCCCCAAGAATTCCAAATAAGGGATTTTGAATATGACGAATTCAATTTTTCCTCTCAAATCAGCCCCACTAACTCCCCCTAACACCAAGCACATGCACTGACACAAATTTCTATTTGCATTTAGTGGTTTGGGAATCATTTTGTTTAGGTACAGAGTTTGGGGGAGGGGTAGGGAACTAGAGATACCTGAGAAATATTTTTGTGTCTTTCCCTAGTCTACTTGGATGAGATTTAATGTTGTATGTTTAGAAGAGTATCAACCAGAAGTGGAAAACTCATTTTATTTTTTCCCTGAGTTACTGAGAATTTAGCCCTAAGCAGATCCCTTTCGTGATCCCCATGATAAAGTGTGCCAGACATTTGAGGAGAAGGCAAGTGTTCTCAGAACTTCTCCACTCTGGCTGGCACTGTGAGAGCTGACAGTTTTGTGAGCATAAGGATGCAAGAATCCTTATGTGACCACTGGTGTTTACTGCATAAGACCCATGAACAGTGATAGCAGTTGACTTGAAAGTGATTTGCTATCAGATGATTTGGAAGGCATTGAAAACCAACAAATGAGTTCTAGATTAGGCAGAGTATCCTAGACATAATGTGGTAACTCTAACAGTGACACTGATTCAGTGTCATTAGGAAACACGTCTTTGGGGGATCCAGGAAATAACTGGTAGCCAGATTCTTGAAATTTTATGGGAATCAGAGCTATTCTAATACAGGCATAAATGTAAAAGTGACACTGTTAACTTCAGGTGACATTTGTATTTGGTAGGCTAGGATTTTGTTTTGTTTATTTTTCCTATCTATGACCAATTACTAAGATTATGATATAGTGAACACGCCCCTCAAAGTACCATAAAACTTTTACCTTCTTTAACTCTATTCTCTCCATTCTTCAATTAAAATTTCTAAACTCCAGATGTATTTACTTTATTGTAAAAGTCCGTGTCTTTACCTCTAAAGAAGCATCACCAGATATACTTGCTTCCAAATCCATTGCGTATATCCAAATTCACAGAAATATATTCTTAATTTGCCATATCGTGTCTACTTTCATTTCCATTGCTGTATTTCAGGTGCCTCTTAGCTCATGAGCAAGCTATTGTGATAATCTCCTAACTGGCATCTATGCTTTCACTCTTTCATCCCTCCGATTCCTTTTTCTGCTGCCAAAATTTGTCATTAAAAACAAGTTAAATTAGTTAACTTTACTTCTTGAACCTTCTCAATTGTTCTCATTGTGGGTAAAGATATCCAAAATTCTCATATTAGTGATTATGGTCCTTTGTAACTTGAATCAATCCAATCCATATTCTCAATCTTATTCTTTCAAACCTCACATTTCATCTCATGACCTCAAATAAGACCACTCACCACTCCCCATTACTTGGAGTTCGTATTTACTTTCCAATACCCATTGCTATTTCCTTTGAAATGCATATGCTATGGTTTGAATGTGTCCCCTCCAAAATCCATGTGTCAGAAACTAATCTCCAATGCAACAGTGTTGGGAGGTGGCACCTTTTGGAAGGTGTTTAGGTCATGAAGGATCTGCCTTTATGAATGGATCAATGCCACTATGTAAAGGACTTGGAGGAGTGTGTTTGTACTCTGTCATGGGATGCAATAAAAAGGCCCGCATCAGATGCCTGCACCTCGATCTTGTACTTCCCAGCCTCCAGAACTGTAAGAAGTAAATTTATGCTTTGTTATAAATTACCCAGTTTCAGGTATTCTGTTATTTCAGTATAAAATGGACCATGACATCATGTCTCAGTTTCTAGTCTCCTAGTGGAATACCTCAAATCTTAGTATGGGACCAACCTTTTATCTCATTTATCTAGACTTATTTTCTCTTTTGAGAGTTTGCCAAAATCAAAAGAAACCATCCCCACAGGGACTTCCTTAAATAAGAGGGTCATTAGTACTTCTAAGTAAGAGGGGAATCATTTCATTGGAATATGATAGGCATCAGCAGAGGTAGGTCTCAGTTTGACTATTAATCACAACTTGTGCCACTATTTTTCCTGCCAACTGCTGAATAAACTTTGATGGGTTTGCCATCTGACCACCGGAATGCAGTTAAGAAATGGCAATCAGAACCTGGGGCTCTAATGGTAAGATGATATATGGATGTAACTCTGGTGACTCCAAAACTTTCTTTTGGACAAATTTATAATTTCTGCACAACGGGAAGAACATCACTCACAGTGATTCTTGGCCACTTATAAATTGTGCAGTTTAAGCAAGTGAATCAATTGCTTTTTCAATTGCTAGCAAGCAAAGAGGGAGTGGAGAAGTCATTTATTAAATGTACTTCAGGTAGCAATAAAGGTCTGGAATTGGATGCTATCTTGAAAACACTGCCTGTTGACAAATGAGAGCATGAGAAGCATGGGGTTAAGGGTGTCCCCTTTTTTAATATAACAGGAGAAATATATCCAAGATGTTTAGCTTTTGAAAGCTATTTCCACCAGTATGTCTTTGGGAGAGTAAGACATATTTCCCAGATTACAAAGGCCAAGTACTCATGCCATCATGGGAATTTAGAAGCATTTAGAATAGCAGATGCCGAGCTCTCTCATCCTTCTCTCTCTTTCTGTGTGTGTGTTTAGCACTTCTGTGTAAATATTAACCATTTGTAATAAGTTTTATAAATAATTTTTTATAATCCTCCTCCATTTCTGTAATTTCCACTAAGCCACCAAATCACACCATGTTCCATGGCCTCATTCCACTAGTCAAAATTACCCCTTCTCTAGCTCCCAGTATCTTTACGTAACTCTTTTTGGTGAATTATTTTATTCATCTCACAGTTTTTTTCCTCTTTCCATAAAGTAAACAATTGTACACTCTTAGAAATCTTGGGACATTAGCTTCTGTTCTAATGTTCCTTCTCCTTTTCTCCCTCATTCCCCAGAAACAAGAGGTGGAATCTAAGTAGTGGCTTTGGTGAAGGGACAATTTCTTTCCAAACTATTTCTCCCAACCTAGCATATTCATGTAACAGTTTCAGTCTTCTCTTCTATTTTCTGTGTGATAAGAAAATGTTGGTTTGGGCCATGAGTCGGTCTTCTAGCTTAAAATCTGGGGAATCATCTCCCTCTCCTTGCCTTTGGGTCTCCGCAGATGAGGCAGTAATTTCCCCTGCAACAGGTTAAATATTTAGTTTGAAGATTCTATCTCAGGAAATGTGGATCATAAGATCAAGAGATAGGGGAAGGACTGTACTTGAAGTCAATTGCCCTTGCAGTCCCAATCTGTGTTCTCCAATCCAGCTGTACCAACAATAAAGTCAACTTTATATTTAAATAGCTATATTGTCACAGAGATTCAAAAAAGAATGAACTTTTTGCTTAGAACTTATTTTCTAAGTTCTTTTATTTAGTTTATAACTTTAATTTTTTTCTATTTCTTCTTTTTCTAGTATTTTAAAATAAATACCAGAGAGCACATGATTTCATCCATAAGTGAGTGTTTCTTTAAAGCATAAGTATTGTTAAGAAAAGACAGTACCATTTTTGTACCTCAAAAGCATAATTCTTTAATATTGCTAAGTATTTATTCAGCATTAATATCTCCATTTTTCATAAATATTGTTTATTTTGTACATTTTATTTACTTTATATCCAAAACAAATCCATGTATTTTGCTTCATTGATATATTCCTTATGTTCTGTTATATTAATATAGAATTTGCCCCTCAAATTCCTCCCTTTCCCCTTCCTTGACTTTTATATCTGAGGAGATTCCTGCAATTTATATTTTGCTGATTATATTCCCCATGGTAACTATTCATATGCTTCTCTACCCTGATTTCCTGCAAATCAGTATTTAGATTTAATGTACTCTCTACTAAGGCAACTACATATGTGTGGTTATTTAAATAAAAGTAATTAAAATATTTCCATAATAGGAGAAAGTTCTATTATAGAGTGCTGATCTGGAGGATTTATCAGATTAAGGTTTAACTCTTTGGCAATAGTTCTTCACAGGTGATCCTGTGTTCTTTCCACCAGCAGCAATATAATGTCTTACCTTTGGTGATGTTAGCAGTCATTGATCAATGTCCAGTTGCATCATTCATTAGGGATTGCAAAATGATTATATCCTAATTCTATCATTTAGGACCTGTAATTCTTATATGAAAAAAGACTTCCCCACATCTATTCTAGTACAAGTAGATACAGTTTATATAGGGTAGGCAGAATAAATGCATGATTGTTTTCCTGTATTTGGTAGTCTTCAAAATAATAGATTGGTCACTAGCTTACTCATATTAGATGTGATTCCATCAACTGAAATTTTTTTTTCTGTATTATTGTTCCAAATGTTCACTGTGACAGGTGGAAGGCTCTTCAGGTTGGCTCCTGGGTTTTTTTCTGTTTTTGTTTTTGTTGTTGTTGTTGTTGTTGTTATCGTTGTTTGTTTTTTTTGGCATAGTCTTAGCAGTTCTTTGTATCTTGTTATTTTTTGTTGTGTTAAAACATTCTAGCTCATCAGATACATTTCCAGCCCTAGACATGAAACCAGACATTTCTCTATGGAACTCTGGTTATTATTATCCAAACATAGTAATTTAAGACTATAATATCAGTACTAGGTCCTCATTGCTACTGGGTCTGACATTTTTTCTAGGCCTTTTCAGTGGCCTCTCTATTATTACAGAAAACATTTTAAGATTTTGTCTTTGTCTTTGTCTTTTTGTCTTTAAGATATATACTATAAAGGGTATTATAGTTGAATTACTGTGTTTTTAAGTCATTGGAATACTTTTTTTCTGTGTGATCGTACCATCCCAAAACACATGCAGTCAATAGATACAGATCTTGGTAAAACTTTAGGAAACTTCTTTAGAAGATCTGAGAAGTTAGAGCTAAGTTTTAAAGTACCTTATACGGCATACATAGGTAGGTTCCCTCTACAGTTACAAGTAAAAGAACACCCATCTTTAATTGGCTTAAACAAAAAAGGAATCTCTAACTACCATAGATGAAAAGTCCAGAAGTAATCTCTCCCACCCCCACCTTAGTGATTTCTCGGCCTTATTCTTGCCCTCACTCCACCATTCTTTTTATGTTTGTTGAAGTTTACTTCTAAGCTCGCTTCCTATAATAATCCCCAGAAGGTTCAGGTTCCTATCTTCAGTCTTCAAAAATTAGTGGAAAATAATCTTCTTCCTTTCTAACAATTCCACAAATAACTGGAGCCAGGATTTCATTGGCTCATAATATGTGACGTGCTCTTCCCTAAAATAATCAGTTTTGATAGGAGATAAAATGCACTGATTAGCTTAGGTCTGGGGATGTCCACACATTGACTGAAGGAGGAGGGGAGATTGTTCATGGAAATTCCTGTGCTATTATCAGAATATGGCAAATTAATGATTGTTGCCAAAAGCAGTAAATTCCAGGATCATTTATAAAAAAAGATAATTTGATGATTAAAATAAAGGTATGATGTTAAAGACTTCATCGTCACATCACACAGGTTCACAGCAACTGTGGACACTGCATAATTGGAATTCCACAGAGCTTTAGAGCTGGAAGGAATGATGGAAATAACATTGTCTAAGCTCTTTATTTGCAAAGAATGGGAATTAATCCCAGAACTTTACTATTGAAAAGCCAGGAGGATGACAATGTATGGAAGTATAGATAGAAGGAAATACATTCTTGGCTCTGAGCAGATTGGCTTGCCTTAGGAAGGTCCCAGAAAATCACATTTTCACTTTGATTCTTTTTTATACAAAATTTCTACTTTTGGGCATAATTTAGAGTACTCTCCCAATTCACCTCCCCCTTCTCTGGCATTCATATCTAACCCACTCATCATGCTTACTGAAAGTACAGGCCTAGTGCATATGGCTATATGGGCTTCCTCTTCCTGTGTCTAAAGATAGGAGACTAGAGATAAATATCTTTCCTGAAACAAGCCAATAGGCAAGGGAAAAAATCCTATTCTCAGAGAATTTTTAAACTAGGAGAGATATAGATTGAAGTCACTCAGGTATGGAGATTTGGTTTGGATGCTCATAGAGATTTGAGCCTAGCAGATATGTTGAATCATGGTCAGAAAAGCATGATCAAAAAAGAGGAACATAGAAAAACTATAAAATAGTAAAAAGATCAGTGGTTGCAAGGGTTTGGGTGGAGGGAATGATGAACAAGTAGACCACAGAAGATTTCAAAGGCAGTGAAACTATTCTGAATGATACAGGTATACTTCGCTTTATTGTGCTTTATTGTGTTTTTTTACAAATTGAAGGTTTGTGGCAACCCTGCATCAAACAAGTCTTTCGGTGCCATTTTTCCAAAAGCATGTGTGCACTCTTTGTTTCTGTGTCACATTTTGGTAATTCTCATAACATTTCAAACTTTATTATTATTATTATGTTTGTTAGGGTGATCCATAATCAGTTATCTGGGATGTTACTATTCTAATTGTTTAGGGTACCATAAACCACACCCATATAAAGCAGCAAACTTAATCAATAAACATTGCGTATGTTCTTACTGTTCCACCAACTGGCTGTTCCCCTGTCTCTCTCTCTCCTTGGGTATCCCTATTCCCTGAGAGATAACAGTATTGAAATTAGGACAATTAATAACCTTACAATGGCCTCTAAGTATTCAAGTGAAAGGAGAACTCACATATCTCTCACTTTAAATCGAAAGCTAGAAATGATTAAGCTTAGTTAGAAAGGCATGTGGAAAGCTGAGATTGGCCAAAAGCTAGCCCTCTTGCACCAAACAATTACACAAGTTGTGAATACAAAGCAAAAGTTCTTAAAAGAACTTAAAAATACTACTCCAGTGAACACATGTATGATTAGAATGCAAAACAACCTGATTTCTGAAATGGAGAAAGTTTTAGCACGGTCTGGATAGAAGAACAAACCAGCCACAACATTTCCTTAATCCAAAGCCTAATTGAGAACAAGGCCCTAACTCTTTTCAAGTCTACAAATGTCAAGAGAGGTGAGGAATCTGCAGGAGAAAAAGTTTGAAGTTAGTATAGTTTGGTTCAATGAGGTTTAAGGAAAGAAGCCTTCTTTATAATATAAAAGTGAAAAGTGAAGAAGCAATCACTGATACAGAAGCTTCATTGTTATCCTGAAGATCTAGCTAACATAATTGATGATGGTAACTACAATAAATAATATATTTTCAATTCAGACAAAACATCCTTGTATTGGAGGAAGATACCATCTAGAACTTTTGAACTTTTATAGCTAAGAGGAAAAGTCAAGGCCAGGTTTCAAAGCTTCAAAGGACAGACTGACTCTCTCCTTATGAGCTAATGCAGCTGGGGACTTTAGGCTAAAGCCAATGTCCATTTACCATTCTGAAAATCCTAAGAACAAAGTCTGAGTGACAGCATATCTAATTAAAGCATGATTTACTGAATATTTTAAGCCCATTGTTGAGACCTACTGCTGAGAAAAATGATTCCTTTCAAAATACTGCTCATTGACAATGCACCTATCACTCAAGAGCTTTGATGATGATATAGAAGGAGATTTACATTGTTTTCATGCCTGCTAACACAACACCTACTTTGCAGCCCATGGAGTCATTTCAACTTTCAAGTGTTATTAAGAAGCACATTTGATAAGGCTATAGCTGCCACAGATAGGGATTCCTTTGATGGATCTGAGTAGACCTGGAAAGGATTCACCATTCTAAACATTAATTAAGAACATTCATGACTTATGAGAGGAGGTCAAAATATCAAATCTAATAGCTTTTGGAAGAAGAAGTTGATTCCAACCATCCTAGATGACTACAATGGAGCAAGTAACTACAGATGTGGTAAAGTAGCAAGAGAACTAAAATTGCATGTGGAGCCTGAAATTGTGACTGAATTGCTACAATCTCATCATAAAACTTGAACGGATAAAGAGTTGCTTCTTATGAATGAGCGTAGAAAGTGGTTTATTGAAATCAAATCTTCTTCTGATGAAGATACTGTGAACATTGTTGAAATGACAACAAAAGATTAAGAATACTGCATAAATTTCACTGATAAGGCAGTGGCAGGGTTTGAAAGGATTGACTGCAATTTTGAAAGAAATTCTACTGTGAGTAAAATCCTATTCAATAGCATTGCATGCTACAGAGCAATCTTTCATGAAAGGAAGTGTCGATTGAATGCAGCAAACTTCGCTGTTGTCTTATTTTAAGAAATTGCCACAGTCACTCCAACCTTCAGCAGCCACCACCCTGATTAGTCAGCAGCCATTAACGTTGAGGCAACACCCTCCAACAGCAAAATGATAACTCGCTGACTACTCAGATGATCATTACCCTTTTATAGCAATAAAGTGTTTTTAAGTTAACGCATGTACGTTATATTATAGACATAATGCTATTTCCCATTTAATATACTATAGTGTGACCATAACTTTTATATGCACTAGGAAACTAAACAATGTGTGTGACTCACTTTATTGTGAAATTAGCTTTATCGTGGAACAGAACCTGCAATATCTCCAAGGTATGCCTGTACTCTAATAATGGATACATGTCATTGTACGTTTTTCAAAAATCATAAAATGTACAGCACCAGGAATGAATCCTGATGTAAACTGTGCACTTTGGGTGGTGATGATGTGTCATTGTAGGTTCTTCAGTTATAACAAATATGCTGCTTTCGGGGGAGATGTTGATACAGGGACAGACTTGGAGGGAGGGAAGATGAGAAGCCTGTATTTTCATTACAATTTTGCTATGAACCTGAAATTCTTCTTTAAATGTCTATTTAAAAGGAAAAATAAGTTAGGGGAGGCAGAGAAAGAAGAGGATAGTGGCTATTGTTAAGTGAGTACTTACTGCTAGCAGGTGCTTCTCCAGGTTTTTGGCAAGGAATAACTCATATAATTTGGAAAACAAACCCATGAAGTCAGTGCTGTTTTAGAGATGATGGAACTGGGGAAAAAATAGCTGAGTAACTTACTGAATACTGTTAAGAAGAAAGCAGCTGAGCAGAATTTTAAACTTGGGCAGTCGGGCTCTAGAGTGAATGCTATTAACCACGAGATACTGTCTGGGATTTCTTGGAGGAAGGAGAGCATGAAAACCTCTAAAGAAGGAGAAATTGTGTTGAGTTCATAGAAGCTTTTATTCCAGAACACCAAAATCTACTGACCATTTTGTTTCTAGGATGATGAGGTTTCTTTATATAAACTAACTACTTCCCTACAACCAAATTGATCTTAGACTGAGACAATGTAATGGAGTAAGTTTTATGGAAAATGAAAGAAATCTATATAGTATCTTCATCTTGATATAGCAAGAGCACAGCTAGTACATTTTTCCTCCAAAAGAGCTGCTTTTAAAAGATTACTGCAATTCCTGTCCTGTGTGAAGTGAAAGTTGTGATATGTATATTTGTTTTTGATTTAAACATTTATAGATATATTCCTATCAACTTTTCCATATATACCATGATGCACTAAGAACTATGCAATGGTGAATAAATGTTTTTGGACTATATGGAAGTGCAAATCTCCTCTTGTGCAAGTCAAGAAAAGTTGGGTTCAATAGCTCTCTGGGATAAATATCTAGACTGGTATGAGTTTGCCTAACGCAGTATAGATAGCGTATGTTTACTTCAAAAATAGATAAAAGTATCTACACTAATGACAAGATAAATTTATTGAATGGTACTCTGTGTATTGATAGTGTTATAACTCAGGGCTTTACTATGATTATTATTTAGTAGAATATACTAATGAGTAAAGAATTAAGACATTAAAAAAACATGCAAACTTCAGGCTTAAAAAGTAGCTTCCTGAGGAAAATATCAAATACTCCATACTAGTAATATAGCAGCTATGTTCACTTGTTTTATAGTTTTCTTTATATCAGATGGAGACAACAGAAATTTTCAAGAATTCCAAAAGCAAAATACACATGTAGAAAAATGGTCTAAAGCTGAATGCTGGGATCTTTAATACTTGTCTTTTAACAGACTTAGGAATGAAGTTAGTGCTTTATTGCTCTCCTTGCCATCTCCCAGAGGCCTCTGAGAGTCAAGTTTTACTCGGCCTGACTGCTCAGAGACTGATGGTTCCTGGTGAGCAGTGGATTCTCCAAGGGTGCTTACTGATACTCATTGCAATATATTAATCAAAGCAGCAGCTCTCTTGGTTAAAGGAAACTGGGAGTAGGGAGTCTAAATTCAGAATCCTATAAATCAAAGGCTTAAAAACAACGTAAAAAAATCTTACCTACATTTGTCCCTACAGGAAACTTTGGAAAGGAGATTTACTGTGCATTACTTCAACCAAAGGCCAAAGAAAGAGTTTACTGGTTCAAACTTTCAACAAACCATATTTCTTTCATGTATGAGTTATAAGAACGACTATAAAGCCGCTTGGCTCCAAGAAGGGATATGTCCTCTTTTGTGAAAAGAGCAAATAAATATTTCTTTAACAAATACTTCCGTTGGCAGATTGTTAATGGGACTATCATGAAGAGCTTATGTGATGATCCGTGAGATAATTGAGAAATTTGGGAGGCTTGTTATTCCCTACCAAATCTGGCTTATGTTATTTCTGAGCCAAGCTGTTGACCTTTTCTTCCTTCTTTTGTAAAGCTGTGGCTCCAAAAGGATTATGTATCCAAACAATTTTAGAGAACATTTTTATCAAGAGAAAAGTAGCAGGCTTAAATTTATTGAATACTGCTGCATTTAACCTATTTAATTGGAACACGTTAATTAGATCTAATTGCAAAGTTGTTTTAATTGGAAAATCAAGCATTGCACTGATATTGGTGTGCATGATTAAACAAAGTAACTGAGGTCACCAGTAGATTGTGTAAGATTCATGCCTGTGATTGATTAAGTATGAAAGTTAATCAATTTAATTTATGTGATTGATGTTGATTCTTTCCTTTTGAAATTGCCCATTCGTATCTTATTTTTATCAAGATACTGTGTGCGGAATGTCAACTAAGCTACAGTTGCACTTCAGTTTGTTTATTTTGGTATAATGATGTGTTTATTTCTGATCTAAGTAATTTTAACATGGCTTTTGTGTCACTAATTAAGATTTTCAAGTTACTCGAGATAAAATTAGCTTTTCTATTAGGAAAATTTAATTTTCTTGGGGAAATAATTCAGCCAACATGGGAAAATTAACCTATTAGTTCCATTAGTGGAGTTGATAGTTTATTGCCTTAAAACATATGCCATGCAGCTCAGGAACAAAGGTGTCCATTTTTTAATCATCTCAGTGTCAATATACTTCATGCTTCCCGATGACTATTATGATAATTGTAATAATAATGAGAAGATGAACATTTTTATAGTACTTAGTATGTGCCAGGCATTGTTCTAATTTCATTAAGTAAAATAACTAATTTAATAAATTATGTAAAAGCATTTGCTTCTGGGAACTTTCTTTTATCTAAGTCACGGTAATAATATCTTCTTACATATTAGATACTGTCTCCAGCACAGTTACAAACATACATGGTTAAGTCATTGCAAGGTACAATTATGTGCCTTGCTAACATAGTAGGCACCTTGATAAATTTTCATATTTAACACTGAGGAAATTGACCCAAGTCATATGAATGAATCTATACCTTGCATCAGAGTGCTCCAGAGAAGCAGAACCAATAGGCTCTCTATACGTGTAATATTGAGCTAGCTTCCTGGAGGATAATGCTGTGTTGCTGTTCTAAGCTAACCCTGTCATTCCACCTCTTGTTAAAAGAGAGAGGTCTTTTAAAAAATTCTTTTAAATAATTGGCTCCTGCAATCATAGAGTGGCTGGCAAGCCCAACATTTATGGGGCAGGCTTGCAGGCTATTCATGCAGGCTGGAGATGATGCTAGAGTTTTGATCTGAAATCTGTAGGGCAGGTCAAGCAGGATGGAAAATCGGGTGGAAGCTCATACTGTAGTCTTGGTGTAGAGTTTCTTCTGCTCCAAGAACCTCAGGCTTTGCTGCATCTACCGGTTAACCACATCTACAAAATACCTGGATAGCAACAACTAGAAAAGTGTTTTTTTAAACAACTGGGCACTATTGCCTAGCTGAGTTGACACATACAGGTAACTACCACATGGCTTGAATTTATATGAACGGAATACCAAGTTGAACAGGAGTCATGAAAATTAATATATAATTAAATAGAGTGAAAACACATCAATATAGTATTAGTCTGAAGCTAGATAACAGTGCTAATAACTTGGTAACAAGCTTGCCATGTTAAATAAAGTCATGGCAGACACTGAAGCTTTGTTCCCTGAACAACTTTTCTGAACTCTTTTCTTGGTTTCCTTTCAATTTTCCAAAATTCCTTGCCACCTGGGAGCCACAGAACTCAGTTTGGGCCCAAAAGACATAAACAGAGGACTGCTAAGACAGGGATGATGTCATAAAAAATGCTTAATTTTTGTCTCTAAAGAAAATCAATACTGCTGCACAGATTTTCTCCTTCCCTATCCTCTAGTCTTAACTACAGAAATAAAGCTTAGAAGAGCAGCAATCACTGGAAACCGTGAGGACAAAGTCCAACACGCCAAAGGTGGCAGAGCTGTGAGATAGGAAGAACTAGCTTACTCAAGGACACTGCTGAGTCGTCGCTCTAAGCTGATACCCCCTGTCACTCCACTTCTCAATAGATACAAAAATAAATAAATCTCTGTTTTAAAAAAGCTTTTGCAAGATGTGTTTTCGATTACTTGTTTCTGTTTTTTTTTGTTGGTATCTGGACACAATTCTAACAGGATGTTTTTAGTTTATTTATTAGCAAAGGGAGAGTGAGTTTATGTTTATTGTATATGCAAAGCAAATTGTGACATAGAATTGAACCATTATCTTTCACAAGCAATGTCTTTATATCAGGAGAGAAACTCTAAAAGAAACTTAAAGCATTACAAAATTTCCAAAGCAAAATCAAGGGCTCCTAAAGAGTATGCAATGTTGACCTAAGGGACTATGAAATCATCTATGGATTGTTCTTTTCTGAGCTCTATTACTATCCTTATTCCTTAGTCACTGAATTACTTAATGTCTAATGTAAAAGAAAATAGGACCTATTTTTCTATGAATTCTCAGAGGGGACACTAAAGTAGTTTAAGAAGGGTGAAAAAGGGAGATATAGGCAAAGGTAAGTATAAGAGTTGTACGAGGCATTTTAGAATTGATGCTATGTATTTTTTTTTAGCTATGTGCTACATTACCTCCTTCCCTCCCAAAGGTGAGAGGGAATGGTCATGGTGTCAAACATAATCTCACCTTGAAATTATGTCCTGCTCTCATATAATGTTTATTATTTGTTTTACATTCTTGAAGAAATCTATATTGGATTATTTTGAATGAAGGAATAGCAAGCCAGTTAAACGTCCAAGTTACTAAAGATAGTCATGTCAGAAGTACTTATAGGAGAACAGACAAAAATTATAAGAACTTGGCCTGAAAAGAAGTTTCAAGAGAATTCATATAATTTCCATGTGCTCTTGACATGTATAAATAAGGGAAACAATGATTTATAACATTACAAGAGTAAGGACACTCCCTGCAATTTTAAGTACAAAAAGTTATATATAGGGATATCTCTTGCAGTTTTCAAATTTTAAGTTATACACTTAAAATGTGTGTGTGTGTGATGTAAAATAAAAAAATAAGAAGTCTTTATTGCAAGGATTTTCACAATCTTGATGTATAAATACAGGCAGATCTTGGTATTTCCATGTATTGGTGTTACCTTCTATGTGTTTGCCATAACTTCCTCCATTCTGCAAGATCGTGACCTCTATGTCAGGCGAGTGACACTTAGATAGTCAATGCTATGTGTACTGGAGACATCTCTTACAAACCTAAGTTAACTTTAATAAATCTGGTGATTTTACATAGGACTTTCCATTTCTTGGTTCTCCAAAATAATAGGGAAATTGTGGCAGCCCTAAGTTTGCTTTCCAAGATGGCAACAGTAGGATGGAGCCAAGAATGGATGCCCTGATAGACAAGGTATGCAATCAGAATTCCCTGTAGGGCCCCCCATTCCCTATTCTCTCCCCAGCAATGAAATGTTTGCTCAGGTTTCCTTAATCAAGGAACCTGAGTTGTTGTTTGGGTATAGAGAAATACAGACATATATCTCTATAGCCACGTCTCTGTTGGAAAGGGAAAACAAAAATACAGACCAAAAGGAAAATGAGATAAAACATATTTTATCGAGTGACTAAAGAATGTTATGACATGTTTTATAGCAAACAAACACTGTATTTAGAACTATGCTGCCCAATGTGATAATCATTAGCCATATTCAGCTCTTGAGCATTTGAAGTGTGGTTAGTCCAAATGGAATATGTGCTAGAAGTTGAAATACACACTGAATTTTGAAGACTTAGTTAAAAAAATAATGTGAAACATTTCTTTAATAATTTTTTAAGTAACAATATGTTAAAATATTTTATATCACGGGTTATTTAATTATATTATTAAATTAATTTCATCCATTTGTATTTATTTTCTTAATGTGATTATTAGAAAGTTAAAAATTCTATGAGTGGCTGGTAAATACCACTTGGCTTGCAAGCTATGATATTTCTATCAGGTAATGCTAATCTAGAGTACATATCTAGCCTAACTATTCATCTTCACTCATTTTCATTACCTCTGTGGCGCCTATAGACATATAGGATTGTAGCCCCTGATATAGAATTGAATTTTTTTGCAGTATTTCTATTTGTCCATATGAAAATTAAAGAATTCAGATCTATGGAAATAAAAAATATCTAGATGTTTTAAAGTAACATGAAATTCATTTGAAAAGTTGGGAAAGTCATAAATAAATCTCACAAACTGTCTCTTAGAACAACAGACTTATTGTCATGATTTGGAAGACTTGTTTTATTCCTATAAAGATAAGTTTGAGATAATATTGAGCAGTTATAATCAATTTGCAAATAAATCAGGATATCAATTTACCTCTAAATATTCTAAACCATGTGGATACAACTTTAAGATAATACAATACAAATTCACAAACCAGTATGTGTATTGGATTTCAGATTTTATGATTTTTTAAATGTTATTACATTTCTGTGCATTACTATATGCTACCTTCCACAGTGAAATCTGGGTCAGTACTCTGTATTAAAGACAACTACTTCTACAGTGAAATGTGTGAACATTCACAATAAATGGAATAAATATAGTTGATAAATTGTGTCATATCAGCACAAGTTAGGAATTTGTGCCAAATAAGTTCATGTCAGGATATGTTTTGCCATCAAATAAGTTCCCAAAAATCTTTTGGTTTTCAGAGATTTTTGGCTTTTGGGAAGTGGGGGTAAGGAGTTGTGAAGTTGCATCATGTTAATACCATTACTGAACAAGATTTATTATCCTATGATTATTTCTTTAGCTCAAAAATGAACTATAAGAGTGCCTTTTTGGCTTCCTGTTCCTTCTTATTTGTTGACCACTGCAAGTGTCTATTGGGATTATTTGGTTTTATGATGTTATAAGACTAAGAATCAAAGAATTCTTGCATATCTAACAGGAAAACAAAACCTATGCCATTAAAATATATGGGTACCTGAAGGCTGATTTACTTTATTTTATCACTTTGTCTTTTCTGTCAATCAAATAGACTTAGCTCTTCAAGGTTTTTCACCATCATTGTCACTAAAACTAAGAAGAGGTGGAAGAAAGAAAAATAGTGATATTAATAGAAATCTGCAACCTAAACTTAAGCATGGAAAGGCTTTACAATAGGAATTATCCTTTTCAATGTCACTATCTTAAAATATCAAAAATCGTGCCATTCTAAATCTAAAAACCAAAACTTTTCTTAATCTCCTGAAAACCATCAGCAGTTGTTCATATACTTTTTTCTTGAGTGAGCTTTGGTGGTTTGTGTCTTTAGAAGACTTTTTCATCTATGTATGAACTTTACTGGCAAAATGTTTTTCATAATATTCCTTGTTATGTTTTTCATTTCTATAAAAACTGTAGTAATGCCACTTCTCTTGGTAATTTGTATCACCTCATCCATCTTTTCTGATTGGCCTAGACAAAGGGTTGGCAATGTCACAGGCCTCCTCAACTGACTAGTATTTTTTTGTTTCATTTATTTTCTTTATTGTTTTTCTGTTTTTTATATAATTAATTTCCACTCTTATTTTTATCACTTCCTTACTTCCACCTAATTTGGGTTTTATTTTCTCTTATTTTTCTAGTTTCTTAAGGTGGATACTGAGATCATTGATTTGAAAATGTCTTTTTTTGTAATGTAGGTGTTTAATATTATAAATTTTTCCCTCAACTACTGCTTTATCAACATCTGACATAGTTGGTATGTTGTATTTTCATTTCAATCAGCTCAAAATACTTACTACTTTTACTGTGGAATTGTTTTTTGACTCATGGCTCAAAGAAGATGGTGTGTTATCTAATTTCCAAATTTGGATTTCTTTTGGTTTTCATTTTTAACTTACTGTCATTGTGGTCAGAGAACAAACTTTGTAGGCCTTAAATCTTTTTAAATTTAATGAGACTTGTTTTATGGCCCCAAATATAACCTATATTGGTATGTATTTGGTGTGTGCTCCAGAAAAAATGTATATTTTGTTGCTGTGGAGTAAAGTACTTTATGATAACAAATAGAAAAATAGGTTCATTGTGTTGTTTGTATTTTCTGTACCCATATTGATTTTCCTATCTACCTGTTGTATCAATTTGAAATAGGATATTAAAATCTTTTATTCTTATTATAAATTTATTTTTGGAGTTTGTTTTTAATCAGTTTCTACTGCATGTATTTTGTAGCATTGTCATTAGTGGCATAAGCAATTTAGATCATCGCATCCTCCTATTGAATCAACTCCTTTATCATTTCTAAAAAATGAACGTTTTTATCCCTGGTAACTACTTGATCTGAAATCACACTTGTCTGATACTAATATACAATTTGTGCTTCTTTTTGATTTGTATTAGCATGATGTATGTTCTATTATTTTATTTTTAACTTATTTGTGTTTTTATATTTAAGATGTGTTACTTGTAGGCAACATATTGCTTTTTTATCCAATCTGATAATGTCTATATTTTAATTTGGGATGTAGACTATATATTTTTAATGTAATTATTAACATGTCTAGGTTTAAACGTATCAACATGTTATTTGTTGTCTAGTAGTCTCTTCTATTCTTTGTTCCCTTTTTCTCCTCTCGGTCTTTTCTGGGTTTTTTTTTTATGATTCCATTTTATTACTTTTTTTAATTCTTTAGCTTTGTTCCTTCACTTTGTTATTTTAATGGAGTAAACATCTCTTTAAACATAGTGTGGCAAGTCAAGAATGTCTGCTTTTAGGGCTTCCTTTCAACATTTTACTGGAGGTCCTACCCAAACAGTAATGCATGAAATGAAATAAAGTGGAAAAAATTGTAAAAGAAGAAACAAAATCTGAAATATATTCAGATGGCTTATCTAGAATACCCCAAAGAATCAATCAATAAATCAATAAATTATTTGGATCAGGGTTGGGAGATTTAAAGTCATTATTGAACAATTGTTTTTTTTAATTCACTAACAATCAATTTTTAGAAAATTATTCTCTTGCCTTGCACATTTATGTTGAGGGTATAAGGATTTGTAAAGGAGTTATCCAAGATTGGTGGTTGGTTGTTTCTAATAGGTTTCCCTACCTTACTCAGCTCTGATGTTATCTGTGAAGTTTATTTCCCCTAAATTGCACGAGACTATGAAAACTAACTATCCAGTTCACCTGTCTGCTAAAGACCTCAAGGCAAAATACCTACTTTTCACTCAGTATTTCACCTGAGTATACCTTACATCCTTACCATTGAACTGTGTTATGGATTTATTTTAGTGAATTACAAATAATTTATCCAGTAATTTTAGCTGTTTTCAACGAAAGGGTTTTCTATCCATTTTCTATCAGGCTTCTTGACCGAAATGTTTAACCTATACAATTTTCACAGTTGTATAATTCATTCTGTATAATTCCTATAATGACAAAATGAGGATAAAAAGTTCAGTAGCTTCATCTCAAATATGAAGAATAAAACCAATGAAATAAATAATTTATTGTCCGTCTCGTAGTTTATATGGGACAGAAAGTAAATTAGAACCTCTTTTTTGTCTATTTGTCTAGTGCTTTTAAGCATGACACCCTAAATTAAACACAAATGTGAACGATGGTCTGAGTATACAATATAGTAAGACAATTTCTTTACTGTATTTCTGTACATTAATATACATTTAACTTAAGCTTTCATCATATTTTTCATTAGGTCTATTTTTAACCTAATTATTTAACAAAAAATCTATTGAATACCTACAATGTGCTTTCCTGTGGTAAGTAAATAAATCATTAACACGTAGCTGCCATCTCTATAGGTTATGACTCTTATGTTGCACATGATGGAAAACTTAACTCACTCTAGTATAAAAATAAACATAATTAATTGGTTCACTAAATGAAAAGTGCTAAAATAAGACTGATTTCAGATGAGATTTAATTCAGCAGCTCAAGTGAAATAAGTTAAGATCTGACTTCATTCTGCTCTGACTAAAATGACATTGGCTTCTCCACCAGACTTCAAGTAATGAATCATCGGCCCTGCTTATAAAGGCTTTCCCTCTTATGGCAGTATAAAGATTTTATATTCTGACATTATATCCACTAGGAAAAAACAAACAATCTCCTCTGCTGATAGAAAGTTATGAAAGAGAAGGTAGAAAGTAGTTCTCTCCTAAAAAACCCTAACAAATATAGACTCATGTTGCATCAACCTATTTGGGATGTTAGTGTCTGAATGAACTAGTTACTGCTGAGGTCACCGGACATGCTGATTGGAAGGAGCCTGGAACTGAGGGTGGCTTTGACTGTATCTAAACCATAAGACTGATAATGGTGGCTGAGGAAGGAGGGGTATTGCAAAAATAATTCAGGAGAATATTAAGAATAAGGAAGGTAAATGGAGGCTGGGGGGAAAAATACTTCTGCCTTCCAGTCATCTTCTAGTAATTCTTCTAGCAAAAACATTAAACCATCATTAAAGATTGTTGAATTAATAAGTGTAGTCAAGTAAAATTGTCAAATCTTAAACAACAAACTGATACTGAGCTAGATTTCTCTGACTATACTTTCTTGTGATACATGTCTCTGCTGATTTAACATAATCATAGGATTTAGATTGACTTCTATACATTTTTATAATGTTGATTTTTGCAGTCATTCCAGCTTGTTAAGCCTTTTCAGAAGCTTGATTCTGTCAACTGTCATATTGACTTACCTTCTAGTCTGAGTTCACCTGAAATCTGATAAGAATGCCTTCTTTATCTCTATCCAAGACAGAGATAAAAATATATCAGCTGTATTTAAAAAAAATGGATAAAAATTTGAAGAAGTAACCACTAGAATATGATGAAATTAAGGTAAAAACATTCAGATTTTTCTATTAGTGCCCACTGCTTACATTAACAATGTCAATAATAACTGTTCACAATTGCATATGATTAATGGTCAGAGTTGATAAGAAATAAGATCAAGGTAAATTGATCTGTTTTATAGATTTTTATGGCCAAATTTTTTAAGAAAAAGACAGGATTTTACATTTTTATTCATCCATTTTGATCATGTCAAAACAAAAAAAAGATGCTAAAATGTTTACATGTATAGTATGTGTCTGTTGTTTCTCAGACTGTAAATGCTGTAAAACCACCTGCAGTGACAGTTATTGGCCACGTACTAACAACCTACTCTCCTTTCCCAATTGGTCTGGTCCTCCAATAGGGTAGCTTCTGACTTCTAATTCATTCACCTGACCTTTTATATGACCTTCCATTAACCCAGACTGCTGTTATTCCTGCCCGCTTAATCTGTCAGTGTACTATGTGATCTCATGTTTGGTGGAACATGCTACGTGAATCACATAATTTATTTATTGAGGAGGGTTCATTTCTCTAGAGAACATTTGTGTCTGTTACTTCTAGGCATAAGGGAAGGCTACAAATTCAGGAAAAAAATGCAAGAAAAAGAACTGGGACAGCAAACCTGGTAGAAAGAGGATTAACAGATTTTTAAGGGGAATTCTATTTTTATTCCACCAACAGCCAAGGCCAAAGAAGAAAACTTCCCTTAGTGCCTGCCTTAGCTAGCACTATTTGTTATTTTTGTTTTGTTGTTTTATTGCTGTTGTTGTTGAAGACCACACCACATCCCCACCTAGACAAAGGTCGTTATCTCTTGCCCTGGAATGGCCATAACAACTTAAGCCTCCAGGTTGGATACTGCCAAATACCTCAGAATGGCTGTAGCAAGGGCTCCCTGCTCTGCTCTCCAGCTATTTTTCTTCATTTTGACAAGTTTTGTTGAAATGCCTCCAGTTTCTTTTATCATTCTTTATTTGTTTTCTGCACCAACTTTAATCATCATAACTGAGAGCATTCTAATGTTAAAATATAAAACTAGGACCTAATTAACTATTCTGAGGCTAGTGTGACTACAGTAAAATTAATATCCTTCTTCTGAATTATTATTGTGGTTATAACACACTTTTCTAAGTGTTTATATGTTTTATCTCAATTTCATCCGAATCTGAATAGTTATGGCCCAAACATCAGATAATGAATGTGAGCAGACCCTCCCACATTCATCAAAATGGAAGTCTCTTATCAAAAGTACACTTTTGATGATTTGCATGTTTTTTTTTCTTGTTTACAATTTGATAAGAGATTTAAATCTTTTTAAAAAATGAAACAAATAATTCTGTCTGAAATCAGGAATATTTTTGGCAGGCATCAGGACAATACCAACTTAACTCTTTCACACAATAGTCTTTTCACAATTCAACTTGACCTTGAATGTGATAGCTTTTCTAACAGCAAGTGCTGTTCCTAAATATATGATGCCTACCCTGTTGTCAGATGGGTGTCAGTTCTGAAATGTGCAAAATGAGGAAGAGACTTGCAGCCAGGTGCGTAAAGTTTGTGAAGGCCAGATCCAGTCCTGTTGCAATGAAATGTTAACTTGAAAGGATTGTTAGCCATAAAAAAAAAAGTCCCCACCTTGTACTCAGCTATACCTAAATTCAGCTTATTAATGCAGGCTCCACTTCTTTGCTTAAGGTGAAATTCACATGAACTATGAATACTTAATCAGGAATATTTCCCTGGTCTTGCCTAACAAGAAAGATCCAGGGAGAGAAAATCCTAGGCTAGAAGCATCCTGTTGACTGGTTGTGTCTATAGTTCAGAAATGAGGAAAGAAATGGGACATCATTAGGCTGCATAGAGAATTTGGGCTTCTTGACATCTGTTTTCCTTTAAAGACCTCTTAATAGTGTTGGTTTATTGTACATTCATTTCCTACCAAAGGGGAA
This sequence comes from Lemur catta, assembly GCF_020740605.2. NCBI lineage: Eukaryota > Metazoa > Chordata > Mammalia > Primates > Lemuridae > Lemur > Lemur catta. The sequence continues at coordinate 19,507,811 of NC_059132.1, read as the reverse complement.
AAAATCTTCCAACCAGAGGAAGCAATCTCCTTTCTCTGTTTTCCATTTAGAAAGCTCTGATGTTAAGTCCCAGCCAATGTTGAAATTGGTGAGATTGTTTGCAGTGCCAGGACCACAGGCATCAGCAGGTTCTTATAGGTCAGGTTGCAACCCAAGTTAGAACCAGAACCGTAGGAGAATAATTCAGGATAGACTTGGAAAACAGCTGGAGACCTGCATCCAGATAAGTGGGACTAGGAGAGGACTGTGCCATTTCCCCAAAACACAACTAACCAGTGAAACTGAGCATGGGATCCTGGAAAAATTTTGAGATTAGAGAGGTAAAGAATTTTTCTTAAGGTTACATACCAAGATATCACTAAATACAAAGGCAGATGCTTATTTATGCCTTTCTCAGCATAAAGGAAGCCGGGTCAAACAAACAAACAAACAAAAAAGGTGAATCAGATTGAGACAAATGTTCTGACAGTGGCACATTAGGAGGGTAGCTTAGAATGTATTTTTTCCTTCAACAAGTATTTATTGAGCCACTATTTTTTGGTCCAGGTACTATGCAAAGAGCTGGAGAGACTATAGTGTATATGACCAGACACAATCCCTGGAACCTCTTCCTTAATTAAAAAAAAAAAAGAAAAAAAAAAGAATTACACATATAAATAAAAAATTAGCACCATGCTCTTGCTAGGAAGGAGAGCGGGGTGATGAGAGATTATGATAGGGAGATCACACTCAACTAAATACAGATCCAGAGAACGCTCCCTTGAGAGAGTGAGTTTTGAACTGAGATGGGAAGGAAAAGTAGGAGTTTGTTAGGTGAAGGAGGGAGGGAAGAAAGATCTGGATGGGGAAAACTGCCTGCCAAAGACCCTGTGGCTGGAAGGAGCACATCAGTTAGGAAGGATTAAAAATATCCAGAGTGGCTAAAGCTAACAAATGAAAGTGAGTTAAAAAAAGAGATGAGGATCCAGAGTCTGATTATTTAGGGTTGTACAAGTCACACAGTAAAACTTCTTCTGTCTCTTAAGAGAACTAGAAGCTGAACTTCAAAGGGACTGGATATTGGTAAAAGCAGATCTAGGCCGCCTGGTAAGGTGGCTCTTTGCAGGAGCGGAGAGAAGTGATGGGTTGATCCAGGGTGCTACTCGACGAGATTGAGAGAATGGGAAAATATGAGACACATTTGGGAGAAAAATTCCATATGCAAATAGATGCCACCTCAACCAGATAACACCCTCCTCCCGCTGCCACCAAATAGCAACATTTGTCAGAGGTTGCTCGAAGCGCTAGGGCCAGTACTTCTTGAAAATAAATGTATAGTGTTACTTTGTGGTTCAGCCTCAGAATTTTTAAATGGTTCTTATTGCGATAAGGATAAATCTTAGCATGGAAACTGCAGGTGCAAGGAGGTCATTGAAAGTACCAGGGAAAGAGAAAAGTACATCGGGCAGAGGGGGAGCAAAAGGCTTCGGCGGGAATTGTGTTATTTCTCTCCTCCATGTTTCTTCTCCTGGAGTGCATGTAAGTAAAATTCTCCGCCCAAGCTCTGTGTGATTGTGTGAATGGGGAAATGGAGAACAAGGGTGGATAAATGGTGACAAATGACATAGAGAACTAAAACATCATGGAATCCTGCTAGCCATTCGTTTGGCCTTATCAGGAGGCTTATGAGAAATACAGAATCTCAGGCCCAAATTCAAACTCACTCGATCAGAATCTGTATGTTAATAGATCTGCAGGTGATTTGGATGCACATTCAAGTTTGAGAATCATTGTTTTAAAAATATAGAATAAGCATCTCTGAGAGATGGGGTGTGGGGTCCTGTGCTCTAACGCTGATTTGGCAAACTGTAGTTCTTTGGCTGCACAGCCTTCTCCAACACACACAACAGGATCTAATGCTTATGTTTAGGTATTGTGTGTATGCTTGAGCACTGCCTTAGTCTTAGGTCTGCTTAATGCTATTCAGAATCACAATGAAAGAAAAGCAAACCAAATTTTGAAAATGACAATGCACGAAAGTATAATTGATAGTCATGACAAATGAAGAAGGAAAACATAAGTCAGATCTCTCATTTAATAAAAAGAAAATCCCACCTGGTAAGTTGAGAAAGAATATGCTGCTAACCCTAAACTTAAGTCAGAAGATCAAAGGCCTTCTTTCAAGTTGTCTATGGAGGTTCTTGCAATTTTCCCCTTTTTCCTTCAAAAACAAATTGGCTGCTAGTTCAGTTATCTACTGTTGCATAACAAACTCCACGAAAATTTAGTGGTTTAAAATAATTTATCATCTCTCATGGTTCTGTAAGTTGAATGGGCTCATTTAGGTGGTTCTAGCTTGTTTCCTGCCCCACTCCAACCAGATGGGAGTCTGGGTTAGGTACTGTTGACGGAGCCCTATGTCTAAGGTGGCGTGTCATGTGACTGGCATTCGTGCTGGTTGTCTTCCGGTGGTGTGTTGATTGGAATGGCTAAACATGGTTTCTGCATGTCCTTGGCTTCTCTTTGCAAGAGAGGAGGGAGGAGGAGAGGAGAGGAGGGAAATGAGGGGAGAGTGGGAGAAAAGAGAGGGAGAGTGAATGGGAGGGAGCGAGGAAGAAAAAAAGAGAGAGATTTGTAAAGAACACTAGAGAAACTTGAGCAGAATTTCCACAGGTAGGACAGAATATATAATCACTACAAATTAGATCCTGTTTTTCACCCCTCCCTAAATATAGATTTCATTTGCATCATCATCTCATCTGCTAAATGTCATTTTTAAAATGTGAATTTTTAAATGTCAGCTAACAAGGAAGTTTGACTACTCAATCTCTCCTGTTATTCTGATTCTACCAGTCTATTATTAAGGACATTTTAGCAGTTGATTGCTGATATTTCTAATTAAGCCTTGGTTTGTGTAAATTAATTTAAGGTGACATAATTTGAAAACACACACACACACACACACACACACACACACACACACACTGTTTCTAAACATGTGGTTTAGAATCTGCTGGAGAGTTTGGTTGTATATCTCTTTCTTGGACAAAATGCATTAAGCATATTTGTACAAAGAAATATAATTGCAATATAATTGCAGAAACTTCCACTGGGCCACAAATTACATGCTCTTAAAGATGACTGCTCAGGGGTTTCATAGAAGAAATTCTGCTTTGGATGGAAAAATGAATGAAAGACCTAAACAAACCAGAAAATTTCTGAAGTCTTTCTAACTCAGTGATCCTATCCTTCTAGTGTCTTTTTGACATTTAACTTGAGCAAATCATTGTGGGCTTTCTCCTTGGTTCAAGCCCGTTGAGTGCTTTATAAAAGAGACTCAATTAATTGCTGTTTCCATTGTCAGTATCAAATTATCTATCCTGTGAAAAATCTGACTCTCTAATTAATGTTGTAGCATATGTGCATTAATCTGTCTGGTCCTCCAGTTCTCTAATGAGACACAAACTCACTACAAGATCTTTCTTAAGAAATAATAAACTGACTGACTCAGCATGACACCATCACCTAATTAATAAAATGGTGACAATTTTGAAATCCCTGTGCTGTGATTTTTCCTTAAAGAAAAATGTTTCGCAGATTTGCAAAGGGACAGAAGAAAGGATGTAAATTTAGCTGTTTGTAACCTTTGACTAAACAAACAAGAGATTACATGGAATCAATACTGCCAGAAAAAATTTCCCCCAGTCTGGAAATACAAGAAAATAAATCTGTATCAGAGAAAATGGTCTGTTTATAGTGACATCTAGTGGTGTTCGTTTTCATGCTCGCCCATTCCTAAATGAATTCCCCAAGAAGCTATCAAATACATAAAACTTATTATTTTATTATTTTTATTATTTTAACTGATAGGACATGCAACTGGAGCAACAAGAATAAATATTTCAGAAAGCTACATGAATTAGTATCAACTAGGAATTTGAAGAACCTGTTTTTGAAAGTGGTATGAGTGAATGGATTATAACTGTAATGATGACCCCAAGAAGGATAATAATGTCTGTCCTTACATCTAATTGGGTGTATTTCTTGGTGTTTAAATGTGTGACCATGGATTTTTTCATATCTCTTTTTCGGACGAATCAGGAGATTCACGGTGGAAATAACTTTGTGAAAAATGAATCATCTCGTGGCAGATTTATCTTAAGCTAAGATAACTAAAATGACTACATTCTCAAGGGGCTATCTTGCAGAATACTGACAACCTCTGTTATCTGATAGTTTATATTGGAAGAGTCTGACTCACTATTCTACAATTATGTGTCCACGTACTTTTGTGTGTGTGTGCATAGGAGCACAACATGATCGTATTATAACTCTGTCCTGACACTTAGGGTAGAATTTTTGTTTAAAACACATTTTTTTAAATGGTGGAGATTAAAAGAAGAGTAAAATTTTGAAATAAAATAAACTTTAGGACTTTGAGACAGTAAACAAAAATTTTAAAAGTTCTGGGCTTGTTACAATCAAAGGGGTTATGAAATTGCTAAATAATATTCCATCTAGCTACTTCAGAAGAGAAGAAATTTTGACAAGCAGAACTTTTTCTCAGAGCAAAGTTTCGCTCTGCACCAGTTCTGACACCTATCCTTCTGGAAGCGGCCACAGAGAAATGAATCCTTTGCATGACTCTTATATCTTCTGGATCACCTTAGGGCAGACCCCGTTCGTTACAGACAGACGCTTTCACTCAAGAATGTACCCAACTAAAACGTGTGGCCACTCACGTGCCAGCCACGGTGAATGAGGTGGAACCAGTACAAGCTCTTGATTCTTCAAATCCGTGTCTTCACTTTTTTAGCCAAAAGGTGTCTTACCTGCTGTCACACAATCTCTGTCTCCAGCACAGCCCCTAGGACTGTCTTTCTGCAGTTTGCATCAGTATTATATGATATTAAACATAAAGTTTCAGTGTCCTTGAAGTGTATGTCTGTCCACTTGCACCTCTGCACTTCAAGGCACATAGAAACTGCTTTGACCTTTGAAGCCACCTCTTCTCTTCACAAGATGAGTCCCTTGCAGCCTGACACAGCAAGCATTACTTTAAAAGCTCGTCATTCTCTTTACTCTCCCAAGTGATAACCATTCTGCCTGCAAGTGTCATGGGTGAATATTTTGAAGACCAAATGTGACAATAATACTTCCCAGTTCCACTCTGAGCATTTTGGAAAATACCTTCTCCCTAGAATATATAATAAAGTGAAATCACTTGACTTTTTCAGAGTGTAAAATTTATCATCGAAGTATAAATTAGTTATACAGTGGCATGATTTCAATACCACATCCTGCCCACAGAAGGGAATTACAGTAAACAGATTCATAGAGTTTCTAGCCTAAAAATATGTCTGGGTGTAGAGCATAGCCACAGGCAGATTTCAGAAGTCTTTTAAATATACGAATTGGAAATGCTTCATACATGTACCTAAGGATAGGAGGAAAAAAGTTTACTTTTAACATCTATCCACAGGCTTGAATTTCACTGACTTTCAAAATCTTCCTAAAGGAAAAATATTAAAATTCAGTAAAAATATTCAGTGATGCAACATGTCCAACATTCGGTGTACATCTGCAACCTTAAGGACAAGTGTAGTACCTTTCCATCAGCTTTGGTTTTACTGTGTGCTGAAAAATGTAGCCACTGCCTGGCAAAGTGTCATCTTTTCTAGTCTTAAAAAAAACAAAAGATCAGTGAGATTTTATTAGTTTGACAGTGGCCAGAGTCTCTGCAGTATTTTGCAAAAGGCATATTGTTAGTAGCATACAGTCAATAGTATTTAGAAGTGTGTACATGTATGTGTTGAAATGTATCAGCTATAATTTTAAGTAAGTAATGGGATATTTATCTTAACTATCAGGCCACCTAAAGCATCATATAGTCCTGCATTAAATATTGTAATAAATGTCACAAATGTCTTTTATTGCTTTACTCAGAGAAAAATCAGTCATGTGTAACTCTCCTATCTTTCCTTTTTCTAGCTGTCTTACCCTGCTTTTGTTTCATTTAGCTGGAAGCCTCAAGTTGCATGAGTCCAATCTAAATGTCAGTTGATAGTCATCTTTCTAGGAACGACCCAGCTTTCAAGTTGAGAATGAATTCTATCTTCTCCATGAAGGATTCCCTGATTATTCTAGCCTGGTAGTTTTCAACTCAGATTACATATTAGAATAGCCAAAGGAACTTTAAATATATTATTTAATAATTTATATATTATGCAATATGTAACTTATATATGATTGAATTACATATATTTAAATTTATATCGAATATTATGCATCCATATATGTGTGTGCATATGGGTTTTTGTGTGTGTGCATATGTGTTAATATATATGTACAACCAGGCCTCCACTCAGATAGTCTGATTTAATTGTTGTTCTGGGGTGAAACTTGGGTAAACCTATTTTTGAAAGGTCCATGGTGATTCTAACTGTGTAGCCATGGTTGAAAATTCTGGCATCTTGTTTCTGCTCTCACTTTTCTTTTTTTGGGAGGTGGAGAGGGAGGAATGGGTGATAAAAGCCAGTGATACACAATCCAAAAATAGAAAATATGTACAGTCAAAAAATAAACCTCCCTCTTTACCCTAATTTCCAGCTCCTTAGCTGCTTTCCTCAGATGCAACTCCTATCACCAGCATCTTGTATCTCCTCCCAGGGATAATATATTCACAAACAAATATGAATATTCTTCAGCAGCTCTTCCTCCTGCTCCTCCTCCCCCTCAGTACTTGAAAGATAAGATGCTATACAGATTCATATGAATATTGTGTTTTAAAATACGTTATGGTACATATTAACACCTTTCTTTATCAAAACACATAATTGTGTTTTCTTCTTTTTAACAAAGGCTCAATACTCCACTCTATAAGTAGAACATAATCCCAGTAACTGGTCCCTGTTGCAGTATTTCAATCTATGTATTTGCCTATTCAACACTATCACATGTGCAAGAATATTTGCAGAATAAATTCTTGGAGTGGAATTGCTAGATCAAAGATTTTGTGCTTCTCTCCCTTTGGTAGTTAACACTAGCACTTGTGATTCCCACTGGCAAAATGCAAGCACCTTTTTTATCTCTTGCCCACACAGCATATCAATACTATTTCAATGACTACCAATCTGATAGGTGAAAGAAAAAAAAATTTAATTGTGATGCTAAGTATCCATCCCTTTTCAGGGATGAAGTTGAACACATTCTCTTATGCTTAAACCCATTCGTAGTTCATCTTTTCTCTACTTTTCATATCCTTCAAATATTTTTCTGTTTATTTGATAATTTTAACCTATTGATTTCAAGGTTTATTTTTTATGTTAACAAAATGATTCTTTTGCTTCGAGTCACGTATGGTGTTGTCATTTCACTCACGTAGAATTTCCTTTATTCTTCTGTGAGTAAATGTCTTAATTTGTTTTTCATTGCGTGGGTCTTAGACATAGTAGAAAGGATGCCTGTACTCTAAAAGTATTTAAACATCATAAATGCTTCTGGAACATTTGTAATTTCACTTTTACATCTAAATATTTGACCAATTCAAAATTAACCCTAAATTTATAATTAGTGTTTATTAGCATTTCATTTTTTCTTTTGAACAATGAAAAAAATAGGCAGACATATGTGAATTTAGTATACAAATTGCATGTAATAAAGAAAAAGATTCTACCTAAAACTGGGCCACAGATTTGTCCATAAACTGATAGAGAATGTGAGAAGAAAATATAACTGGCTCACAGCACCTTTAAAATTAACACATCTCATGTTACACACACACACACCCCTAGTTTATCAATGAAATCACAAGTGTGTTTTCTAATAAAAAGACTGAGATCAAATAATAACTTTTTGTTATCATAGACAATAATTGACATCACATTTCATTCATTATCACCTGGATGAGGAGCCTGTCTGTCTTGTTCATATCAGTATTCCCAGCACTTTGAACAGTGCCTGAACCATTAGGTATGTCTTGAATTAATGAATGAATAAGGCCTTATGATAGTTTTTGATAGTAAGTAGTTTAGTAGGCTAGGGCTACATGATTATACATCTTTTCAAAATAATGTGACCTGTAAAACTTTTAGTATGAACAGCCATGGGATAATGCAGTAACTGAGTAGAGTTTTTCTAGAAAGTGACGGGATACTATTACTTCAAGCTAAATGCTAATTGTATTTTATAAAATGGCTTAGTCTCACTGGGTCTTTGGTGAATAGAAGTAGAAAATATTTGACTAGGTTAGTATTATGTTTCTAGGTAAGGTAAAACATTATTCCACTTAATTTTTCATATGGTCATGTCCCAATATCTTACCCTTGTTGAAATCATAACACTTACTTGATTCTCCTTTGTTTAGGCTTTGTAAATGTAATGCCTCTTCTCCTGGATAAATTATAACAGTAAGATTACTTGTCATCTTATTTTAAATTTCCATTTATTATACCTTTTTAAAATTTTCTGCTCTCTGTTAGCTGGATTTGTCATCTGTTGATTTAGAAATTATAAAAACTGTGCCTGTTCTTCTGGTGGTTGTCCTTTACACAGACTTCCACATATATTTAGGTCTATTGATTTGTTAGATTTACCAAAATCTGTAAAATGTTTCTTCTTCAACACATTAAAAATGTCTATTCCCTACTTTTTTCTTATATCCAACGTTAATATTGAAAATTTTGTTGCCAATTAGGTGGTCTATCTTTCTGTACAAGAGCTTTTAGAATCATCCTTTTGTCTTTGGTGTCTGGTGCTCTTAGATGTCCTTATAATGTGCCTGTGGATAGACACATCATATATAATCAGCACTTTATCAATAGTTTATATCTGAGGTCTATAATTTTTCTGGTATAATAATGTGTTAGTCTTCCCAGGCTGTTGAAACAAAACACCACAGCTTGGGTGGCTTTCACAGTAGAAATTTATTTTGTCACAGTTCTGGAGGCTAAAAGTCCAAGATCAAGGTCCCAACAAATTCATTTTCTGCTGAGGGCTCTATCCCTGGCTTGCAGACTGCTGCCTTCTGGCTGGGTCTTCCCATGCACTTTCCTTAGTGCGTGTGCACAGATAGAGAGAAAGAGAAAGAGAGGGAGAATAAACGAGCTTTAGAACTAGCTTTCTGGTATCTCTTCTTATAAGTATACTAATCCTATCAGATCAGGCCCCACCTTTATGGCCTTATGCAACCTTGATTACTTCCTTAGAAGATCCATCTCTAAATACAGCCACACTGGTGATTAGGGCTTCAACATATGAATTTGGGGGGGACACAAACAGTCTATAACAACTAGGATTTTCTTTTCAATATTTCTCTCTCTCTCTCTTTCTCTTTCTCTCTCAGTCTCTCTCTCTCTCTCTCTCCCCCCCCCCTTTCTTTCCTCCTTGCCCTCTTCCCCCTGCTCATTTTCTGGCTCTTTTTCACTCTGGCTTGCTTTCTTTTTCTTGGACTCCTACTCTCCAGAATTGGTACTTCTAAACTCTGTATCTCTTTAACTTGTTTTTTTTTTTTTTTTTTAATCTCGCTATGTTCTCTCTCTCTCTCTCTCTCTCTCTTTTTTTAACATGATCTTCCAACTTCATCAGTTCTATATTTTGGGTAATGTACCTTACCTATGTTTGTTTGTTTTTTAATTCAACTATTATATTCTAAAGTTATAATTTTTATTTAAATAAGGTCCTGTTCTTCCTCCACATTGGTATTATAATCTCTAATTTCTATTACTAGTTTATGCTTATTTTTTAATATTTATTCTGTTATGCTAATTCTGCTTCAGTAGGATTTTATTGTTCAGTTTGTCACCTTTCTTTTACAGCAATAATCTTTGCCCTTGGCTGTATATTGTAATCACCAGGGGAGCTTTCAAAACTGAAGTCTGGGGATCAGGGCTCAGATATTTAGATCATTGGTCTGTGGCTCTGTTGTTTTTGTCTTAGGATTTTTTCTTAAGCAGCTCAATTCCACTGGTCAGTCAATAATCATCCACACAGTTTATGATTGTGCTTTTCTTTTAGGTCAGGATTGTGTGGAGGTAGATTAGTTAATGTGCACGAGGGAAGATTAGAAGACTAGGCTGGCTAGACCTGCCTATTGGTCTTAGGGAAAGGAAGTAACAGAGCACCAGGGAAGAGAGGCCTGAGGTCCCTCAGAGCCACTGCTGATCATTCTCTGCTGCTGTCCTTTTCTGTGCCAGCCCATTCACCTGGTGAGGAATTTACCATTAAATTCTTAGAAATAATAAGAAGCTTTGGGAGAAGGCCATCACCTTAGATTGCAATTCACCATATCTGAGGAACTGGAGTGAGGAGAGAGGAGAAGTGGATGTTCTTTGTCATCCCAATGGTATCCCACACCTTAATCAAGCAGGGTTTTCAACCTGCCTGGGGAAGGTTCCTGCCTGAAGCAGATGTTACACTAGATCTCTTTAGCAAAGGACAGCTAATGATGTACCCTAGGGCTGAGAAGACAATTTAAGAGCCTTCCTTATGGCGAAGGTTTTCAAACCTGAATGTGCATCAGAATCACTTGGTGGGCTTGTTAAACACAGATTGCTGGCCCCACACCCAGAGTTTCTGAAACAGTACAGTCTGGGTCAGGGATGTAAAATGTGCATTTCTAACTAGTGCCCAGTGCAGCTGATACTGCGGGTCTGGACACCACACTTGGACAGTCATTGCCTTAAATCTCTCCTTTAGCCCAGGCTGCAATCCTCCCACCCCTGCCCACAATCACATACATTCTCTTTCCCAATAGCTTTCTTTCTCTCTAGGTATTTCTAATATTTATTTACATTTATTCATTTTTGTTATTTTTTATTAATATTATATTGTTTCATTGTTAACTCCTATAATTATGTTCCTCTCTTACCTTTGTAGATTTCTCAAGGTTGACTTTGGAGAGAGGACAAAGAGTCCATCTTATTTGCATTCTTAATAAAAACTAGAAGCCCCTCCATGGTTTCTTATTATAATTTTAAATGTTGTTTATGGTTTTTTTAAATTATATACATTATAGAAAATATGGGTGAATTAAAAACTTAAAAAATAAAATTTACTTGTAATTCTTCAACTGTAGGAGAGCAACTTCTTTTTTCATTTAAATCCTTCCCGTCTCTCTTTTTAGAAGTATTTGGTGATTTAACAGATTGCAGGTTATAAATGAGGAGTTTTGACATGAATGGACATAAGTGACTTTTTTATTTCCTGTATGAAGTATTCAAATAAAATACTGAATGGAAATTCTGAATATGACTAATGTTCTACTCAATAAATGTCCTCTCTTAAAATGTTTCTTAAATGCAGGACTTTGAAAAAAGACTAATATGGTTGTAATTGGGTGTGCATTAGCCAGTATGGGGTTTAGGAAATTAAAAGTTATGCTATAAAATCAAAATTGAATTGTAAGAGCAAACAGTTTTATTTATTTTTGAGCTAATTGATCTCTTAATATGTTTGACTATTGTAACATAAATTTCTACAATCTCCACAATCTTTTACTTAAACTTATTCTCTCAAATTGTAGGAGCATTCCTTTGGTGGAAAAAAATTAGAAGATGCATGCTTGAATAGTGGCCATCAGTATCATGCTTACTGGTAATAATAATGCCATCCTCCTGAAATACTTACCAGAAGCCACTAGGCTTTTACTGCTAATAAGTGATTACTGAAAGCATATAAATTGCATAACTATGTAGCTTGAAGCAGTAGAAAGAGTATTATTTAATAATTTTGTTTACCTTTCCCATTTGCTATCTGTCTTCTTTCATGGTATAGCAACCTTTGGAATAAGCACTACATGGAACTTAGCTAGAGCCAGATTTTTGGCAATCCATCAATGCATGGCCTATGCAAAAAGTCACTAACTGACTTTTTAAATACAATTTACACTATTCTGGGTGCTAAATAATAATAACAATATCAACTGGTAGCATTTATCATAGACTTCTCTAGTAAAAGCACAATGGTGTATTCATTCTTTGCCTTATCTTGCATTAATATAACACTCACAACATAATAGAGTAGACCTATTGCTAAGGTGGAGGTCACATATTTGCATTAATCCTTAACTTATTTATTCAACAATTATTTATTAAGAGACTAGAGTTTGCTAGGAAATATGAGAAAAGCTGAAATCCTGAGTTAAACACTTTTATCTTACAGCTTTCATACTAGTGGGATGAAATAAAACACATAGAAGCAATAAATAAATAAACTAATTAATTATAAATTAAGAAAAGTACTTGAACAAAAAAAATAGGGTGGACTAGGGAGGTGTAGGTAAAGTGGGTAGAGAGGAACTCTTTTAAGAGATGACATTTAAGCTGAGACTTACAGGCTAAGAAAAATCTAGGCACATGTTCACCAGTGTCCCAGGTAAATGAGTAAGTTTAGAATGAGAATGATCTGGGATGTTTAATTCCATTGTGGTTAAAGAACATATTTTGTTAGATTTAGGTTCTTGTATTTTATTTTAATTGCAATTAATATTATCATATACTTCGATGAATGCTCTATGTACACCTAAAAGAATGTATGCTCTGCTGCTATTGGCTGCTCTGGAAGTGTCAGTTAGATACACTTGGCTGATGGTATTGTTCAGTTCTATACATTTGCTGATTTTCTTTCTGGTTATTCTATCAATTACTGAGAAAAGAGCATTGAAGTCTCAAGTCATAATGATGGATATATCCATTTCTTCTTTTGGTTCTATCAGTTTTTGTTTTATGTATTTTGAAGCTCTCTTTTTAGGTGCAGAAACATTTAGGATCATTATGCTTTCTTGGTGAATTGACCATTTTGTCATTATATAATGTCCATCTTATAATGTTAATCTTCCTTGCTTTTAAGTCTATTTGATATTAATATGTAGCCATTTCTTTTGATTCGTGGTTACATAGCATTTTTATTTTTTGCCATCTATGTACTTGTAATCTAATTGCATGTAAAGTAGAGTTATTGTGAATAGATACATAGAGGTGGGTCTTTTTAAAAATGTTTTCTGACAATCTCCTTATTTTAAATGATGACTAAATTATTTATGTTTAATACAGTTACCAATGTGTCAATTTAGGTCTACTGTTTCAATATTTGTTTTCTATTTTTTCCTCTGATTTCCATTCTTCTGTTTCTCTTTTCCTGCCTTCTTTTGGATTATTTAAACAATTTTTTAGTATTTCATTTTCATTTATCTATTGAGTTTTTGAAGATATCACTTTGTATGGTATTTTTTAGCTTCTCTATAGGTATTATGACAAATATATTTACTTTTTTATATTCTACTTAGAATTAATATTTTACCACTTTAAAGAGTAAAAAGGAAACTTACCACAATATAGGTAAAATTACTCTTCTCTTTTTATGTTGTAGTTTTCATATATTACAACTACATATATTAAACATGGCATTCAAAAATGTAATAATTTTTATTTTCAATCATCACGTATGTTTTAAAGAACTGAAGAGGAGAAGAATAGTCTATTTTAACCATGTCTACAATTTCTTTTAATTTTCCTTTTCTTCCGTATATTTCAATAGAGTTAAGGGGATACAAATGTTTTTTGCTGTATGGATGAATTGTATCGTGCTGGCTTTCAAGATACTTATCATGGGAGTAGTGTACATTGTATCTGATAGACAGATTTTTATCCCTCATCACCCTCCCACCCCCCTTCTTAGTTTGCAATGTCAATTATACCACTTTATGACTATATAGATAGATTTATACCCCTCATTTAGCTCCAATTTATAAATTGGAAAATGTGGTATCTGTTTTTTCCATTCCTGAGATACTTAGGGTAATGGCCTCCAGTTCCATCCAAGTTGCTGCAAAAGACATCATTTCATTCCTTTTTATGGCTGAGTAGTATTCCGTAGTGTGTGTGTGTGTGTGTGTGTGTGTGTGTGTGTGTGTGTGTGTGTGTATGTATACCCACAGCACATTTTCTTTAGCTACTCATCAATTGATGGGAACTTCTGTTGATTCTGTATCATTGCAATTGTGAATTGTGCTGTAATAAACATTTGGGTGCAAATGTCTTTTTTATAAAATGATTTCTTTTCCTTTGGGTGGATACCCAGTAGTGGGATTGCTGGATGGAATGTTATGTCTACTTGTAGTTCTTTGAGGCATCTCCATACTGTTTTCCATAGAGACTAGTTCACATTCCCACCAACAATGTATAAGTATTCCCTTTCCACCACATCCACACCAACAACTATTGTTTCTTGACCTTTTAATAATGCCCATTCTGACAAAGGGGTAAGGTGATATCTCATTGTAGTTTTAATTTGCATTTCCCTGATGATTAGTGATGTTGAACATTTTTCATATGTTTGTTGTTCATTTGTCTTTCTTCTTTTGAAAAAAAATCTGTTCATCACGTTTGCCTGACACACGAAAGGCCCCTGGTTCGTAACTGGGCAGAAACACCAGTAATAAAAATTAAAAACAAAAAATTGAAAAAAAAATCTGTTCATGTCTTTCACCCACTTTTTGATGGGGTTATTTGTGTTTTTCTTGCTGATTTGTTTGAGTTCTGTATAAATTTTGGATATTAGCCCTTTGTCAGGTATATACTTTGCAAATTCTTTTTTCTATTCTGTAGATTGTCTATGTACTCTGTTAATTATTTCCTTTGCTGTGTAGAAAGTTGTCAGTTTGGTTAAGTCCCACTTATTTATTTTTCTCATTGCTGTATTTGCCCTTGGGACTTAGCTGTAAATTATTTGCTTAGGCCAATGTCCAGAAGAGCTTTCCCTTTGTTTTCTTCTAAAATTGTTTTCATTTTAAGTCTTATATTTAAGTCTTTAATCCATCTTGAGTTACTTTTTATATGTAATGAGAGACAGGAATCCAGTTTCATTCTTCTGCATGTGGCTATCTAGTATTCCCAGCACCATTTATTGAATAGGACATCCTTTCCCCAGTGTATGATTTTGTCTGCCTCATTGAAATCAGTTGGTTGTAGCTGGCTTTATTTCTGAGTTCTTCATTCTGTTCCATTGGTCTGTGTGTCTACTTTTATACTGCTGCCATACTGTTTTGGTTACTGTAGCCTTGTAGTATAATTTGAAGTTGGGTAATGTGATGCCTCCAGATTTGCACTTTTTGCTTGGGATTACTTTGGCAATTTGTGCTCTTTTTTGGTTTCATATGAATTTTACAATTATTTTTCCTAGATCTGTGAAAAATGACATTGATATGCTGATGGGAATTGCACTGAATGTGTAAATCACTTTGGGCAGTATGGACATTTTAACAATGTTTATTCTTCCATTCCATTAGCATGGGATATTTTTCCATTTGTTTGTGTCATCTATGATTTCTTTCATCAGTCTTTTATAGTTCTCCTTATAGAGAGCTTCCACCTCCTTGGTTAAGTATCTTCCTGGGTATTTTATTTTCTTTGCAGCTATTGTATATAGTGTTGAGTCCTTGACTTGACTGTTATTACTATCTAGAAAATCTATTGATTAGTGTACATTAATTTTGTAATCTGAATTTATTTATCAATTCTAGGAGTCTTTTGGTGGAGTTTAGGATTTTCTAGATATAAGATTATACCATCAGCACACAGGGAATGTCTTTTTTTCCTTTGGGTAGATACCTAGTAGTGGGATTACTGGATCAAATGGTAGTTGTACTTTTAGTTCTTTGAGGTATCTCTATACTACTTTTCATAGAAGTTTGCAGTCCCACCAGCAGTGTATGAGTGCTCCTACCTCTCCACATCCATGCCAACATTTGTTGTTTTGGGACTTTTTGATAAAAGCCATTCTCCCTGGAGTTAAGTAATATCTTGTTGTGATTTTAATTTGCATTTTCCTGATGATTAGAGATGTTGAGGATTTTTTCATATGTTTGTTGGCCATTAGTCTGTCTTCTTTTGAAAAGTTTTTGTTCATGTCTTTTGCCACTTTTTAATGATGGTGTTTGATGTGTTTTTTGCTTATTTGCTTGAGTTCTTTATAGATTCTAGTTAACAGCCTTTTTTGGATGTATAGCATGCAAGTATTTTCTCTTATTCTGTAGGTTGTCTATTCACTTTAATGATTGGTTCCTTAGCTGTGCAGTAGCTTTTTAATTTGATCAGGTCCCATTTATTTATTTTTGCTGTTGCTGTGATTGCTTTGGGGTTCTTCTTCATAAATTCTTTGTGTAGCCCAATGTCTATAAGAGCTTTTCCAACATTTTCTTCTAGAATTCTTATAGTTTTGTGCCTTAGGTTTAAGTGTTATCCATAGTGAGTTGATTTTTGTCAGTGGTGAGAGGTGTGGATCCTGTTTCAATCTTCTACCTGTGGCTATCCAATTTTCCCAGCACAATTTATTGAATAGGGATTCTTTTCCCCGTGTATGCTTTTGTCTGCTTTGTCAAAGATCAGATGGCCATATGAGGATGGTTTTAGATCTGGGTTGTGAGACATGGACTCCTACTTAAATCATAAGAAAAAGGCTGATTTTTTTTCCTTTTAGTAGACAATCAACCTATTTAGACTTATGGAACAAGCTCTTATCTGCCTTCTTTGGATTGTAGTTTCAATGTCAGTACAATTTTCTAAAGTGTTTGCAGTGCTATTTGGATAAGTTTTTGTGTGCATTTTCTAGTGGCCATTCTAGTTCTGGATGATATTTTCCATAAAAGTTTAATTTTCAAATCCTTATAATCTTATTTATGGTCAGATCCTTACATGTTCAACTCAGAGTTTAGGAGTTCACACAAAACTTTATGGAATATGGGATCAAAATATCTCTTTCTCTCTCTCACTTCCTTCTCTCTGCAATCTCCATGATGCTGCTCATTTACCTGGAGGCTCCCTTCCAGATCCTGTGTTCAGAGAGCTTGGGCTTTTGTTTACCTGTTCTTCCATGCATTTCCCATAACTGAGTCTTCATTTAGAACCAAATAGTAGGAAGAAAGCAAGTAAAGGAAGGAACAAATATCTTTCCTTTGTTCTTGGGATCATGACTACTCTGTTGTAAAATAAATTACCCTTCCTGCCCCCTCAATTTTAGGTACCTGTTAAACCACCATCACTGCTACTTCACCTGAAGAATTCTCTGGAGGCTATAGTGAAGGAGATCATGGAAAAGAGAAAGAAAAATAGCTAAAGGGATTTCTCCCACTCTCTCTTCATTTTAGCAGTCCTCTTTCCTAATCCTGGGAACTTCTGGAAGTCTTTCTGTCTTCATCCACTATGCATTTTTGTGCTGCATTTGAATCTAGGCCAGGCAATACAAACAGGGAAAAATGGTAAATTTGCCACCGGTTTAGTGGTATTTTGAATTATGCTTTTCTTTCCCAATCCACCTGCTAACACTTATTTTTTAAAGTCCTCAGGTTTCTGTATTTAGTCTTGTGTTCAGTGAAAGAATATCTCTCTTTTGGCTTGACTGAAAAACAGAATTTTAGGCCGGGAGTGGTGGCTCATGCCTATAATCCTAGCACTCTGGGAGGCCGAGGCGGCTGGATCGCTCGAGGTCAGGAGTTCGAGGCCAGCCTGAGCAAGACCCCGTCTCTACTAAAAATAGAAATAAATTATCTGGACAACTAAAAGTATATATAGAAAAAATTAGCCAGGCATGGTGGAGCATGCCTGTAGTCTTAGCTACTCGGGAGGCTGAGGCAGTAGGATCGTTTGAGCCCAGGAGTTTGAGGTTGCTGTGAGCTAGGCTGATGCCACTGCACTCACTCTAGCCCGGGCAACAAAGTGAGACTCTGTCTAAAAAAAAAAAAAAAAAACACAGAATTTTAAACAGTGACCAGAGAGGAAGAGTGAGTGATGGAGATGAAGAAGGGGAATGCAGTTAAGAATTATAGATAGGACCAAGATCATAAATGGAGAATGTTTGGATTTTATTCTAATAGCAATTAGAAATCTGCGAAGGACTTTAATCAGGGCATAGATATAATATTTAAACTATAATCCTATCACTTACACTGCTGTATGGATAATGAATTATGGGAATTTAAGATTTTTTTGGTGGTACAAACATCAAATACCAGTTGCATAGAGGAAAAATATTTTAGAGGTAGGAACAAGATAATTTACCAATAGATTAAATGTAGCAGAAGGGTAAACAACAACATAGGATGATGCTTACATTTTTGGCTTGAACAATTGGGCAGGTGACAGTGACATTTAATGATAACAAAAAATGGGGAAAAGCAAGGCTTGAGGCTAAATACGGAGGTTTGTTTTATGTTTTTTGGCTTTGTTTTGTTTTGATGTGCTATTTTGACACACTCATTAGACATGTAAGTGGAGATGGCAACCAGGCAGTTGGACATATTCTATTCCATTATCTCAGATCCTAGTGGTGGTGAACAACCTTGGATATATCTGGCATAGGTCCAAAGAAACCTATTTGTAAAAGTATACATAAAACACTCAAATATATTCATCTAATTCTCACAAATACTCATGATGGCCCAGTAAAGCCATGTTACTATGAGTGAAAATCACTCTATATTTTCATTAAGGTTTCAGGCATTGATGGTTTCATTATAAATCATTCTATAACAAGCCCAAAGTGCTTAAGTTTTATAATATTATTTTACTGATATACACAATTACTTGTTTCTTTGGTGTCTTTTACAATCATAGAACAATATTGTGCACTACGTTTCTCAAAGTCTGAGTTATTCAATCAAAACTCTGTCAGGGCTTTCATTTTAACAGCTCACATTGTTCTTTCTCCATCCATGTCACTGTGATGTCTCTCTGCCTGTATGTGATGAATAGATGATCTCTCATCCATCTGTGATTTGGTCGTCTGGTTTCTAATGAGTAATTATTATTCAGAACACCCATTTAATGAAAAACACTCACTGCTTTCTGGGTCTTTTTATCATCTGAAATTTAGAACTTGAAGACCACTTGGGTTTACATGTGCTAAAAATTATGATAGTTTTTCAATTTCTCATTATATCAGAATTATCGGTCTAAATCAAAATACACACACACACACACACACACACACACACTGTTCTCATAAATGTACACATACACACATTTGCTGAATGAGCAATATGGGATGGCCCCTATGCTTCCAATATTCTATCTACATCTCTCAAGAGGTGAGATGTAACAGGAGCCATGTTTCTCTAGAAAATAAGAGACAGAAACAGAATGGTATCTAATTAAAATGTTTACAACATTTCCCCTGAGATATAAGCCACTGACATTTTCCAGACTGCAAGCCAAGAAATGCTTAGGATTATACAGATGTACTTTGCAATCTACAATTGCCACGCAATGAAAACATAGCTTAGACACAGTTCAGGAAATATGGATTGGATAACCTTTCTGTAGAACTCAGAAATTAAAAGTTAGGTCCGATGAGGATTAATGGTATGTTGAGCAGCTCATCTTCTCTCAGAGTAAATCAAGAATCCATTTCCTCTGTTTCATAGGCCATCTTCCTCTAGAATAGTTTCTCTCATGTGTACCTGAGTCTGCCAAAGCCACAGTTGCTTCATAGTGTCTCCTCCTCCCCACTGTTCTACCTTTCCCTCTAATCGGCACAGCCCAGACCTCCAGCAATATTGTACTTCCAAGATGTGGACAATGATGCTGACCTTAGCATCCTTAACTGACTCCTTCCTTAATTCCTCATAATAGAAGTCATTCATATATTCAAATGATAAATATATATTTAGCAACTATCTTATTCCGAGCACCCTTAGAGTGATGGGATATGCTGATAATCAAAGTAGACAGAATTCCTACTCTCATGAAGCTCACATTCTGGTGGGGGAGAGGCAACTAAGGAATCAATATTATTTTCTATGGTGTTGAATAATCATGAAGAAAATAAAACAAGCAAGGGGAAAAGATAGTGTTGAGGGGAAGAGTAATCTGGGCCTTTACATTCAATCCCTCAGTATGCAAATCTTCACTTCCTTCCTTCAAGGATTAGTATTA
Source organism: Lemur catta (assembly GCF_020740605.2). Taxonomy (NCBI): domain Eukaryota; kingdom Metazoa; phylum Chordata; class Mammalia; order Primates; family Lemuridae; genus Lemur; species Lemur catta. The sequence continues at coordinate 19,487,907 of NC_059132.1, read as the reverse complement.
CCTTAGAATTGGTTTTTTCACTCACAGAGGCATTCATGAGACCCCAAAATTCTTGGCTTATTTCCCATAGTTCATGTTTTATTAGTCTAAGAGAACTGTTTTTAGGATGCCAGTGGGGAGTGCACTTTTTCACTCCAAGATTAACCTCCTATCAGCAACAGATATAAGTCTTTGAATTATTATGTTACGTAGAGCATCATCAGTTCCCTCTTTTTAACTCCCTGAGCTCCTGACCATGCACAAAGGTCTTTTGGTGCCTTTTTTTTAATACAGACACGTGTCTATTGTTTTTACTTATAATTTTTCGACAAAAATGATGCATAACCTTTGTGAGAAAAGGAAAAATTCCTGTACATTAAGCCAAAGTTGATTCTTAAACAAACTTCTTTCTTTTACTAATTGCTATAAGTGGAAAGGTGGCAATATACAGGTATTCTCCCCTTGTGTAGAGAAACAGCATTGGAATGGAATAGAGCAGATATTTTATTACTTCAATAACATGAATTAATATGGAATATCTTAATGCTTTGGAACTAAGGAAAGCTTTTCAAATTAAGATTTCTATTAAACTGAGGTTTACCTAGAAAATCTGCAGAGATGTTTAGAAGCTAAGTGTAAACTTGAGTAAAGAATGAGCATAAGAAAGGATTATTAACTATTAATGAACCTTCAATATCTACATGCTAATTATGTACCTTAAGTGACTTACTTTTATCAGAAATATTTTCCAACACTGCTTAAACTTATTTATTCTTACCTTCTCCCCGAAAGGATTCACAGAACATAGCTTCTGGTTTGCTTTTTGTTTTTTCCTTGTGATAATCATCACTCAGCTAATGTGCAGTAGCCCTTCCACATGTCCATTACACGGCAATATATATGCATAAAAGCAGAATATAATTGGTATCACCTTGACATGCACACCTTCAATAGACCTAAGCAGAATGCTATATATAACATACTGCTTCTTAGGTATCTATAGCAGGATGAGGATATGGAGCTGCTTTTAGGGGGGTCATGATAGGTCTCTCTACCTTACGTCCAGTTGAAAATATTAGCCAAATGGAAAAAAAGGGTTATATATACAATCTAGAGTCAAGGATACCAAAGGACTACATAAGGTTTGCAAAAGATTTCAGAATAATAGAATTCCATTAGTATAATTTTAGTTTTTTAAAATCAAATGATATTCATTGACATAGACTAGAAATTATAGATAAGTAATTTTTTAAAAACAGCATTGTTAGAACCTGAGAACATATTTCATATGCTTTTTGGGGGGGGACAGAAATTGTGATTTTTTTTTATTTTCTAGCATTTTTTTATTTCAAAATATTACAAGGGTACAAATGATTTTGGTCTCATGTATCATTTTTGTCATGCTTGAGTAAGGGTTATATGTGTGCTCATAATCCAGATTGTGTTCATTGTACCACTTAGGTGGGTTTTCACCCATCCCCTCTCCCTGCTCTCCCCTGATTGATTTCCACTGTGTATTATTTCCCTCTGTGCACATGTGTGCTCATTGGTTAGTTCTAGTTTAATAGCAAGTGCAAGCAGTGTTTGTTTAACCATTCTTCAGACTTCACTTAGGATAATGTTCTCCAGTTCCATCCAGATTGTTGCAAAAGCACTAATTCATCCTTATTATGGCTGAATAGTATTCCATAGTATACATATACCACATTTTGTTAATCCACTCATGAAATCATGGACACTTGGGTTGATTCCACATCTTTTCAATTGTGTTGCAATAAACTTTCAAGTCTTTTTGTTAAAATGACTTCTTTTCCTTTAGGTAAATGCCCAGTAGTGGTATTGCTGGATCAAATGGTAGGTCTACTTTTAGTTCTTTGAGGTATCTTCAAACTGTTTTTCATAGAGGTTGTACTAATGTGCAGTCCCACCAACAGTGTATAAGTGTTCCTTTCTCTCTGCATCTATGCCAGCATCTATAGTTTTCTGACTTTTTAAATAATGACCATTCTGACAGGAGTAAGGTGGTATCTCATTGTATTCTTAGTTTGCATTTCCCTGAATGATTAGTGATGTTGAGCATTTTTTCCTATGTTTATTGGCCACTTGTCTACCTTCTTTTGAAAAGCTTCTGTTCATGTCTTTTGCCCACTTTTTAAAGGGGTTGCTTATTTTTTCCTTGCTGATTTGTTTCAGTTCTTTGTAGATTCTGGCTATTAGTCCTTTATTGGAGGTATAGCTTGAGAATATTTTCTACCATTCTTTAGGTTCACTGTTTGCTTTGTTGATTATTTCCTTAGCTGTGCAGAAGCTTTTGAATTTAATCAAGTCACATTTACTTATTTTTTTTGTGGCAATAATTGCCATTGGGTTCTTCATAAAGTCTTTGCCTAACCTGATATCTAGAAGACTTTTTCCAATATTTTCTTCTAGAATTTTCATGGTTTTATGTCTTATATTTAAGTCTTTTACCTATCTTGAATTAATTTTTGTGAATGATGTGAGATATGGGTGCTGTTTCAATCTTCTGCATGTGGCTATCCAATTTTCCCAGAACCATTTATTGAATGGGGCTTCTTTTCCCTAGTATATATTGTTCTCTACTTTGTCAAAGATCAGTTTGCTGTATGTGGATGATTTTAGATCTGGGTTCTTTGTTTTTGTTCCATTGGTCTGTGTCTTTATTTATGTGGCAATACCATGAGGTTTTTGTTATTTTAAACTTGTATAATAGTATATTTTGAAGTCAGGTAATATGATGCCTCCAGATTTGTTCTTTTTGCCTAAGATTGCTTTGGCTATTTAGGCTCTTTTCTGGTTCCAAATGAAGTGTAGAATTATTTTTCTAGAGCCATAAGTAATGGTGTTGGTATTCTGATGGGGATTGCATTGTTCTGACTAGTACTTCACCACTATGTTGAACAGAAGTGGTGACTGTGGGCACCCTTGTCTTTTCCCAGTTCTTAGTGGGAATGCTTTCAACTTTTCTCCACCCAGTATGATGTTGGCTATGGACTTGTCATACATGACTTTTATAAACTTGAGATATGACCTTCTATGCCTAGTTCATTGAGGGTTTTTATCATGAAAGGGTGCTTAACTTTGTCAAATGCTTTTTCTGTATCAAATGAGATGATCATGTGGTCTTTGTTTTTGCTTCTGGTTATGTATTGAATCACATTTTGGATTTACGTATTTGAACCATCCTTGCACCCCTGGGATGAAGCCCACTTGGTCACAGTGGATTATTTTTTTGATGTACCATTGAATTTGGTTTGCTAGTATTTTATTGAGGATTTTTGCATCTATGTTCATAAGGGATATTGGTCTGTAGTTTTCTTTATTTGTTGTGTCCTTTCCTGGCTTTGGTATCAAGGTGATACTGGCTTCATTGAATGAGTTGGGGAGGATTCCCTCCTTCTCAATGTTAGGAAATAATTTCTGCAGAGTGGGGTACTAGGTCTTCTTTGTAGGTCTGGTAATATTTTCCTGTGAATACATCTGGTCTGGGGATTTTTTTTTTTTTTTTTGGAAGATTTTTTGTTACTGCTTCAATCTCATTGCTCATTACTGATCTGTTTAGAAGTTCTGTTTCTTCCTGATTGAGTCTTGGGAGGTTGTGTGTTTCCGGGAATTTTCCTTTTCCTCTACAATTTCGAGTTTATGTACATAGAGATTTTCACAGTATTGATAGATGATATTTTGTATTTTTTGTGATATCAGTTGTACTATCTCCTTTTTCATTTCTGATTGAGCTTATTTGGGTCCTTTCTCTTCTGTTCCTGGTTAATTTATCAAGAGGTCTATCAATTTTGTTTATCTTTTCAAAGGTTGAATGTTTTGTTTTATTGATCTTTTGTATTTTTTGTTTGATTGTTTTCCATTTTTTTTATGAGAATGGCTACACATTCTTTCTTTTGGTTTTTATATTATCTTTGATAGTCTGATCACTTTATGCCAGGCACTGTGCAGGGTTCAATGGTGAGCACAGATGATTACTTTTCTGCACTCATATTCTATAATATGTGTCTTTCCATGTTGATAAATATTAATGATCACATAAATGCCTAAATCTGTATTCCATATATTGTTTAACCTTGTCCTATTGCCAGACATTTAGTTTGTTCTCTACCTTTTCCTGATATTCAAAATAATTCTCCACCTGCGGAAGCCCTGTGGCCAAATGTCCCTTTCCTCCAACCAAGTTCAATTTGACCTCATACTCTCTAATCTAGTTTAGAGCTAGATGTTGATCTGATTGGATTAAAGCCATATGCACTACTGTAAAAAATACTTTTACATGCACACCAAAATAAAAGCTTCATCTGAAGTATATAGGGGGTTTTGATGTTGCCATATACATTCAAAAATTCCATAAGAGGCAATTCAGTGAAAATCAACTTGCCCCATATTGAATTTATGGAATGACTTATTTTTAGACACTTACCTATTCCTCATTTCTGAACATTTTATATAAATGGATGAGCTTTCTCTTAAACATGGATGTTTTTCTCTTCAGTTTTGAGGACATACACTTGGAAACTTCACCTTTCTCTGAGCCTAATTTTCTTCCCATACCTCCGCCCTTGCATTTGCCCTCAAATCTCCTGCCTCCTACCTGTCTTTGCCCCTGCCCTTGCCTCTGGTGATAAGCAGATACAACAAATTATATTTGACTGAACTTAATGTATCTTTCTAATAGTTTTCTGAAAATTGATCACTTGACAAATTGACTTCAGACATATCGTTTACCCTCCCAAACTCATTGAACAATTGCTGAAAAAAAAAATGGCTTTTGGCCATAGCAAAAAAAAAAAACAAAAAAACAAAAAAAAAAAACAAATGGCTTTTATCTGGGGGAATTCAGGTAATAATACTTACTCAAAGTCAAATGACCATCTTTTATCTAGCCTAAGAAGGATTTATATACATGAATCATAACAATAACTTTTCAACTTTCTTTTCTCACCTTATCAAGGTGTATCCTGATAGTCTGAAGGAGAATGATAAAAAAAAAAAAAAAACTTTTAGCCTCATGTTCATGAATAAAGACGGCTTCCTAAGTTTGCTTTGTAGGTGATCATTATAGTTGGCATTTTTACCCTATATGATTTTTTTCATAGATCAATTTTGCCTGCAAAGCATGAATGTAATAAGCTGAGTCATCATCTCTAATATTTCACAAAATTGCTGAATTCAAGCATAGGTACCAGAAATGGTCTTCAGAAGGTTTATCCTCATCCTAAAACACTTGGTTTCACAGTCACAGCTGGACTTCATATAGTTTTAAGGCCACACAGCTGCTTGGGAAACCCCATGACTCTGCCTTGATAAATAGTAGTTCCTTGAAAGTGTGAAAAGCCAGAAATGAAATCCTAATTTCACATAATAGAAATATAAATCAGAATCTCTTCTGTGCATTGAATTTGCATGAAGGTTGATGGTAAATCTTGTTCTTCCTCTATCATTTTGTCACTTTATCTATTCACTGTTGAGTACGTGGAAGCTGCAGGCATCCTATGAGTGCAAATATTTACTATGTCTGAGAATAAGAGGAACAAAACACAGTTCAAGGAAGTAAATACATTGCACTATATAGAATTTAAAGTAAACATTACATAAAGAGGACATAATTCATCCTTTGTTTTCCTACTAGATAAGAAAAATCATACAGAAAAACATAATGTAAGATATAGTAGTTACCATACATTTAGCATAATGGCTTAAACACATTTTCTCTGTAGGAAGTATTCCTATGATAATAAGGCAATATGAAAAATTGCCTGTGATAAAAATAAAATATGAATGCAAAAGATAACACAGTATCTATGACACCCCAAATGCAATATAAGATCATGAAAATATACATTTATTCATAATATATACACACTGTGAAATCACATTAAGTAAATATCAATATGTAATTCCGTAGAGTTCACTACGATTATTTTCTAAAATATTAAATTCAACATTTAATAAGTTCAATGTCTTTTGCCCCACTCTAGTGCCTCAGGTTTTGAATTAAAAAGCCCTTATATTTTATAATGCCAACATGCAAATAAGCACTAGCCTATCCATTAAAATACATTAATCAAGTGTTGTTTATACTGTCTGAACTCATGTAGGTCGTACAGATAATGTTAACTCTTTCCTGACTGCATGTGCAATTGTGGCAAAGAAAGTTTATATTAACTGAAATACTCACATAAGAAACTATTTAGACACCTCTATTAATATACTTCGTGTGACAGACACCACTCTTTGCCCATTCAGGTCTATTTGCTCTTTCTACCTTGCTTAGAGAACCTGCTTTGATTTATGGTGGATGACGAATAATGATTGATAAGAATTCTATTCCTTAGTTTTACATTCTCCCTTGTAACTAAAGGTGATCCTGGGACCTAGTTGAGGTGAATGAGGCTCAGGAGAAAGTCTATTGGGGAAAGTGGGGTGACTTTCCTGGTAAATCAGTACAGACATAGCTGCTCCTCTTTTCTCCATCCCTGCTATGAACATGGCCATGGTATCTGGATTGGCAGCAGTCATCTTGAAATCAAAAGCAGACAAATGTGAGAAAGAATGTAAGCATGCCAATTACAGCAGAGTATTCCTAACCCACACTTCACTTCATTTACTTCAAAGATATTTAAATTTTTTTCAGGTATTCTAATACTATTTATTATCACAATAAATACTTCACAGCAAACGACTGCATGAAAAAGGTGAGTTACAGAGCACCATGTATGAAATGATCCCATTTATGTAAAACTGTAAACATATCCATGTGTTAATGGACAAATATATGTGCATATTCAGCGGGGTCTAAAGTGATCACCAAAGTGGACTAGGGGGTGGGGGAATGGTTTCCTGTATTTTTTTTTTTCAGCTCATCATGGGGGTACATAAGTTCAGGTCATATACATTGTCCATGTCCCGCCCATCCCCCCAAGTCAGAGTCCCAAGCACGTCCATTGTCATTCTCCAGACAGTGCGCCTGGCACTCATCATGTAGTCATACCTCCATCCCCTCCCCCCCCCCACCTCCCCGGGTCTGCACCTTCAAGCATGACCATTCCCCAGAGGGTGTGCAACGCACTCATCATGTAGGCATACACCCATCCCCTCCCCCCGCCCCCCATCCCAGTCTGATATCCAATTGGTATCCTTCCCCGATGTACATTTAGGTGATGATCAGGGAAACCAGTTTTCTGGTCAGTATATGTGATGCTTGTTTTTCCACTCTTTGGATACTTCACATAATATAATGGGTTCCAGCTCTCTCCAGGAGAACAAAAGAGATGTCGTATCATTGTTATTTCTTATAGCTGAGTAGTACTCCATGGTATACATATACCACAGTTTACTAATCCATTCGTGGATTGATGGGCACTTGGGTTGTTTCCACATCTTTGTGATTGTGAATTGTGCGGCCATAAGCATTCGGGTACAGGTGTCTTTGTTAAAGAATGACTTTTGTTCTTCTGGGTATATGCCCAATAATGGGATTGCTGGATCAAATGGTAGGTCTACCTGAATCTGTTTAAGGTATCTCCATATTGCTTTCCATAGGGGTTGCACTAGTTTGCAGTCCCACCAGCAGTGTATGAGTGTTCCTGTCTCTCCGCATCCACACCAACATGTGTTGTTTTGGGATTTTTTGATAAAGGCCATTCTCACCGGAGTTAAGTGGTCTCTCATTGTGGTTTTGATTTGCATTTCCCTGATGATTAGGGATGTTGAGCATTTTTTGATACATTTTTTAGCCATTCTTATGTCTTCTTTTGAAAAATTTATATTCATGTCATTTGCCCATTTTTTGATAGGATTGTTTGATTTTTTCTTGCTGATTTTCCTTAGTTCTAAATAGATTCTTGTTATCAGTCTTTTATCTGATGTGTAGTATGCAAAAATTTTTTCCCATTCTGTAGGCTGTCTGTTTATTTTCGTGACTGTTTCTTTGGCTGTGCAGAAGCTTTTTAATTTAATCAGGTCCCATTCGTTTATTTTTGTTGTTGCTGCGATTGCCTTAGGGGTTTTCTTCATAAATTCTTTGCCTAGACCAACGTCTGTAAGAGTCTTTCCTACATTTTCTTCTAGAATTCTAATCGTTTCCTGTTTAAGGTTTAAATCTGTTATCCACCGTGATTTGATTTTTGTGAGAGGTGAAATCTGTGGGTCCTGTTTCAGTCTTCTACATGTGGCTATCCAGTTTTCTCAGCACCATTTATTGAATAGGGACTCTTGTCCCCAGAGTATGTTTTTGTCTATTTTCTCAAAGATTAGATGGTTATATGAGGATGGTTTTATATTTGGGTTTTCTGTTCTGTTCCACTGGTCTGTGTTCCTGCCCTTGTGCCAATATCAGGCAGTTTTGAGAACCACAGCTTTGTAGTACAGTTTGAAGTCTGGCAAATCAATACCTCCCATTTTGTTTTTATTGCTTAAGATTGCTTTTGCTATACGGGGTCTTCTCTGATTCCATACAAAGTGTATAATTATTTTTTCTAAATCTGTGAAAAATGATGTTGGTAATTTAATAGGAATTGCATTGAATCTATAGATTACTTTGGGTAGTATAGACATTTTAACAATGTTAATTCTTCCAATCCATGAGCATGGTATGGATTTCCACTTATTTATGTGTTCTGTAATTTCGTTCCTTAGCATTTCATAGTTCTCTTTATAGAGGTCCTTTACCTCTTTAGTTAAATATATTCCTAGATATTTTATTTTCTTTGTTGCTATTTTGAAAGGTATTGAGTCCTTAATTTGGTTCTCTGATTGAATGGTATTGGCATATATGAATGCCTCTGATTTGTGTGTATTGACTTTGTAACCTGAGACTTTACTGAATTCATTAATTAAGTCCAGGAGTCTCTTGGTTGAGTCCTTGGGGTTTTCCAGATACAACATCATGTCATCAGCGAAGAGTGAGAGTTTGATCTCTTCTGTCCCCATTTGGACACCTTTGATTCTGCTCTCTTGTCTGATAGTTCTCGCAAGGACTTCCAATACTATGTTGAAAAGTAAGGGGGACAGTGGGCAGCCTTGTCTGGTTCCAGTTCTGAGTGGGAATGCTTTCAATTTTTCCCCATTCAGTATGATGTTGGCTGTGGGTTTGTCATATATGGCTTGTATCATTTTTAGGTAGGTCCCATTTATGCCTATGTTGTTAAGTGGTTTTTATCATAAAAGGGTGTTGAATTTTGTCAAATGCTTTTTCTGCATCTATTGAGAGGATCATATGGTCTGTATTTTTGCTTCTATTTATGTGGTTAATTACATTTATAGATTTTCATATGTTGAACCACCCCTGCATCTCTGGGATGAAGCCTACTTGGTCGTGATGAATTATTTTTTTAATAAGCACTTGGATACGATTTGCTAGGATTTTATTGAGAATTTTTGCAGCTACGTTCATGAGAGAAATTGGTCTGTAGTTTTCTTTTTTTGTTGCATCCTTTCCTGGTTTTGGTATCAATGTTACATTGGCTTGGTAGAATGTGTTGGGGAGAATTCCATCCTTCTCAATATTGAAGAATAGTTTATGTAGGATGGGCACCAGTTCATCTTTGTATGTATGGTAAAATTCAGGTGTGAACCCATCTGGACCAGGGCTTTTCTTTTTGGGAAGGTTTTTTATTGCTGTTTCAATTTCAGTTCTTGATATTGGTCTATTCAGGAATTCTATTTCTTCCTGATTGAGCTTGGGAAGGCTGTGTGTTTCTAAAAATTTCTCCATTTCCTCCTCATTTTCCAATTTGTGTGCATAAAGATTTTTGTAATATTCATAGATAATGTCATGTATCTCTGTGGCTTCGGTTATGATTTCTCCTTTCATGTTCCTGATGGAAGTTATTAAAGATTTTTCTTTTCTGCTCTTGGTTAGTCTAGCCAGTGGTGTGTCTATTTTATTTATCTTTTCAAAGAACCAACTTTTTGTTTTATTAATTTCCCTTATAGTATTTTTGTTGTCCTTTTCATTTAATTCTGATTTGATCTTAATAATTTCTCGCCTTCTGCTAGGTTTGGGGTCAGTCTGTTCTTCTTTCTCCAGCTCTTTGAGTCTATTCATTAAGTTGTCTATTTGTAAGTTGTCTGTCTTTTTGAAATAGGCATTTATGGAAATGAATTTTCCTCTCAGGACTGCTTTAGCTGCATCCCATAGATTTTGATAAGTTGTGTCACCTTTGTCATTTAATTCAAAGAATGTTTTGATTTCTGACTTAATTTCTTCCTTTACAAAATTGTTATTCAGAGAAGGTTGTTGAGCTTCCATGACTTTGAGTAGGAATGAGAGTTCCTGTTAGGGTTCATTATTACTTTTATTCCATTGTGATCTGAGAAGATGCAGGGTATGATTTCTATTTTTTTAAATTTTTTAAGACATGCTTTATGTCCTAGGATATGGTCAATCTTAGAGAATGTCCCGTGAGCTGATGAGAAGAATGTATATTCAGTGGATTTCGGGTAGAATGTCCTGTTGATGTCAGTCAGGCCCATTTGTTCTAGCATTCTGTTTAAGTCTACTATGTCTTTGCTTATTTTCTGCTTGGAGGATCTGTCCTGTGCTGTCAGTGGGGTGTTAAAGTCTCCAACTATTAAAGTGTTGTTGTCTATCATTTGGTTTAGATCGAGTAGGGTTTGCTTTATGAATCTGGGTGTGCCTAGGTTGGGTGCATATATATTAAGTATGGTTATGTCTTCTTGTTGAATTGTGCCTTTCACCAGTATGTAGTAACTGTCTTTGTCTTTTATTACTTTTCTTGGTTTAAAGACTAAGTTATTGGAAATTAAAACTGCCACACCAGCTTTCTTTCGGCTACCATTTGCTTGAAATATCAATTTCCATTCTTTTATTTTCAGTCTAAATGCATCTTTGCCGGTTAAGTGAGTTTCCTGAAGGCAGCAGATACTTGGTTTGTGTTTTTTTATCCATTGGCCCAGTCTATGTCTCTTGAGTGGGGAATTCAGGCCATTGACATTTAGTGAGAGAACTGATAATTGGGACAGATTTCTGTGTATCTTATTGGGTAGAACTTCATTGCTATGTTTTCTCTCTTGAGCCATTGTGGTGGCTAGAATTTGATCTTTAGCTCTTGGGTGGTTTTACATTCGTGGGTCTTTGTTGTCATGATCTGTGTGTAACTCTCTTTTGAGTACTTCTTGGAGGGGTGGTCTTGTCTTGGTGAATTCCCTCAGTCCTTGTTTACCTGAGAATGTCTTAATTTCTCCTTCATATAGAAAGCTTAGCTTAGCTGGGTACAAGATTCTAGGCTGGGCATTATTCTGTTTCAGAAGAGTGAGAATGGGGCCCCATATTCTTCTTGCTTCTAAAGTTTCAGTTGAGAAATCTGGTGTAATTCTAATGGGCCTCCCTTTGTATGTTACTTGTTTCTTTCTCCTTACAGCTCAAAGAAGGGTCTCTTTAGTGGATATTTTGGTCAGTCTGACGACTACATGGCGTGGTGTTTTCCTATTTGCTAGGAATCTACCAGGAGTTCTTTGAGCTTCTTTAACCTGTATATCTAGAGTTTTAGCAAGGCCTGGGAAATTTTCTTCTATTATGTCTTCAAATAGTTTATCCAGCCCTTGCTTATTATCTTCTTCACCTTCAGGGATGCCTATAACTCTCACATTAGGTTTCTTCACATAATCCCACATTTCTTGAAGACTCTGATCTTTTTTCTTATTTCTTTGCTGTATCTCTGTGACTGTCTTATTTAATTGGAAAGAGTTATCTTCGATCTCTGAGATTCTGTCTTCTATTTGATCTACCCTGTTCTTGAGACTTTCCACTGTGTTTTGTAGCTCCCTGAATAAATCCCTCATTTCTAGGAGTTCAGTTTGGTTTTTCTTCAATATTTCTATTTCTTTAGTGAATTTTTCTTCCAAATCCTGGATTTTATTTTGTGGTTCCTTTGTGTTGGATATCTATTTTTTGTTGTATATCATTCAGCTTATTTATAACCCAAGACTGAAATTCTTCTGGTAACATGTTGGTATTCTGAATCTGGTTTGTGCCAATTGGAGGAGAGTTGGTATTTCTCTTTGGGGGTGAGGTTTCCGTTTGTTTTTTTGTGCTCCGCATATTTTCCCGCTGAGCCCTTCCCATCTGGCTCTATCGTTAGATCTTTTCTCACAGCTTTAGTCTAGTTAACAGTACGTCTTATACTCTGTTCTTAGGCTTTGAAACAGTCTAGCTATGCTGCTTCCTTTGTCTAGAGGGGGAGACTGTTGTGTGTTGTTTAGAGTTTTTTTCTATCTCAATTGGGGGACTGCTTCTGATGGGTCCACCCCCAGAGGATTGGCTTGACCTAAGACCAGTTTGGTAAGTTAAATCACTGTGTTGTGGACTTTCAGTTAGTAGGCAGGATTCACACTATTTGCAAGCAGAAAGCCTCTTCTCCCTCTCTTTTTCTTTTTCCCCCTGTCTTTTGGTTCTTCCTCTGGATGTGTGGTTTCTGTCTCTTTCTGCAGGAAAGACACTGGCTAGGCGGAGGAGGCCGTGCCCTCACTCACTCAGTGCCCCAGCTGCTGCAGCTCCCACGGGCAAATGTCTACCCTGTCCCAGTGTTCCCAAGGTCTGGGCTCCACACTCTTGCATCTGGGGAAGCACTCAGTGTTCACACCTGGGAAGGGGACCTGGAGAGGGTCTACGGATCAGGGGATGGAGCCTCCTGGGGAGCCGCCTGGCACCCTATGGCTCTGCAGCAGTTAGACCTTGGCCCGCACAATTGCTGCTGCCCACTCGCAGATCACTGGCACTGGGGGGCAATTTTCAGGGTCCGATAGGAATCAGAGCTGGGGGTCTGGAGCGCTCAGGAGTATACAGTAGCTCCTGGGCTGGAGGGCCACTGAAAAGGAGAAAAGAAAAAGAAAGGAAAAAAAAAGAAAAGAAACAAAAGAAAAAAAAAAAAAAACCAAACAAACAAACAAGCAAACAAAAAACCACTATAATAATAGTAAAAAATAATAATAATAAAAAAGAAACAATATGAATAACAAGAAAAAGAAAAAGAGAAAACAAGAAAGAAAAGAAAAAGAAAAAGAAAGAAAGAAAGAGATAAAAATAAAAAAAATAATAAAATAAAAAAAATTAAAATTAAATAAAAAAAAAACCCTATTATTCCGCGATTAAGAGTCTTAGCTCTTTCCCGCTGATGTCTCCCGTCCACAGAGTTCACACAGAGCCACGGCTCTTGGCGTTGTGTCACGGGCTATGAAAGAGAGAGCTGCGCGGGGACCCGCGTGGCCCCCTATGGATCCGTGGCGGCTGAGCTGTGGGAACCAAGATGGCGACCGTGCGCCCGCAGGTTGCAGGCGCCGGGGAAGAGCGTTCAGAGCTCGGCAGGCGCCAGGGCCCACAGCGGCTCCCCAGCCGGAAAGCCGCCGTAGGGGAAGAACAGAGCAAAAAAAGTCCCGCTTTAATATTTCACGCTCGCGGCCCCTCGCCTCGGTGCAGGTCCGCGTCTGTCCCTTTAAGAGATAGGGCACCACGGAGACCCGCCCGAGTCTAAGCTCCCTCCCGCTTATGTCACCTGTCCTCGGAGCTCCACGTCTCCCGCAGTGATTCTGCACCAATTGCAGTCAGATCCCTGACCGAGTGGATGTGGGGGTCAGTGGGGAGATCAAGCCGCTTTGCTGTGGGGCTGAACCCCTCTCACTCGTCGGTGAGGCAGGTACGGCCGTCCCGCACTCCGCTGTCTGTTTTCTGTCCCGCACTCTCCAAATTATCCCCGTCTGATTTCCCACTCGCCTCTGTTTTTTCTTGTTCTCTGTGTCCCACGGTGATTCTCCGTGGGTTAACCCCGCCGTTCCTGTGGGGGAGCGATCCTCTAGCGCTGTGGCAGGTCGAGATCCATGCCTTCCTTTCAGGGAGCAGGAATCCAGGAGGTCACCTCCACTCCGCCATCTTGCCACCCCTGGTTTCCTGTATTTTTGTTTTGTTTTCTTTCCTGGAAAAAGAGAGATATTAAGGAATAAAGAGTTTATACATTACTAGTCCATAGGCATTGAAAATCAAACAAACTTTAGTCCTTACACTTTGATCCTAAGTGATTTTTTCTCTCTGACTCACAAGGACATTTTCTAATACATTTTCCTCAAACTGAAGTCTATATTTTTAAATCTGCACAACAGGGAGACGTCTTTACCATAACAAAAGTTTTAATGGACAATGGACCATGATTCAGGCCCTCGCATCAAGATTTCAGGTATAAAAATTTATGGCTCTTAATATATGCCAAGTCTGCATTCTGCCAGGGCTGTTCATTTAGATTAGTCACTCTCTTTCTATTTGACTGCCCCAATTTCTTCTCTCTGTTATGTTCCCCAAAATAGAAGCTAAAAATACACAAACTCTATGACCAAAGGACTTTGAAAATATTAGAACAGGGATAAAGGAATTCAGTTTGGGACATTTTAGGGATTCTATTATGTCTGATCCTTGGCTGCCACACTGGCAATGGGATGTTAGGATGGTCTTGTCTCCTCTTGGACAGCCTGCACATGAGGCTCTGTAGGACAAATGGGGGTGCCATGGCAAATGGTGTAGCACCTATAGCAGGTAATAGGAATTGATGGCAGGTAAAACTGAACCATCTGTTCACATAGGGCATGCACCAGGTGAATATCAGTTTCCAATATAGGTACAAATAAAATGTCATGTTGATTGTTATACTTAAAAATGTTTTACAAACAGGTTATATATTTTCCTTAGCATTGAAAAGAGATCATAGAGGGAAGAATTTGAAGCAAAAGAAGAAGAGAAACCAGAAAAATACGAACACAGATTTCAGTTGTCACTATCAAAATAAACACATTTGATCCAATGTATAGATTAACACACTAAAAACAGCTCAAGGTTAGGGATGAGCAAAAAAAAAAAAAAAGGAAAAAGCTTAAAGAGACGAGGCTTCAGATCAGACCTGGATGGAAATCTGGATTCTGTTCATTATTATATTTATAAGATATACAAATAAGGCATAGAGTGCTTGCTATGTAAATACATGCACTGCAATAGGTATTTGTTCAATGAATGAATGAATGAATGAAAACACAGTCAGTAGACTTGACAATAGGTTATGAATTCCAATGTATCTGTAAACAGAGAAGTTGGGGGGTAGCATAAGCATATACTACTAAAATTCCTTTTCAACCATAATGTAAATTACACTATACATAAAATATGAAACAAGAATGATACTTGTGGCTGGGATGCAGTGGCTCACGCCTGTAATCCTAGCACTCTTGGGAGGCTGAGGTGGGAGGATTACTTGAAGTCAGGGGTTCAAGACCAGCCTGAGCAAGAGTGAGACCCGGTCTACTAAAAATAGAAAAAATTAGCCAGGTGTTGTGGTGCATGCCTGTAGTCTCAGCTACTTGAGAGGCTGAGGCAGAAGGATCTCTTGAGCCCAGGAGTTTGAGGTTGCTGTGAGCTAGGCTGACACCATGGCATTGAGACAGTGACAGTGAGACTCAGTCTCCAAAACAAAACAAAAAACAGAATGATACTTGATGACACTTGACTCACACTGATGGTCATCTATATGCCTCTCATCTTATCTATATACTAACGAATGCCTAGTCTCATGCATGTGTTGAGCACCTGTTCTAGGTGAGGCACTGGGTGTGGCATTTGAGAAGTATACAGAAGTCACAGTCAAAGTCTCTGCCATTTAAAAATACGTAAACTATCTGGAGTTGGGGAGGGAGGCATATGCTTTAATCCATGTTAGACAGAAATTAGAGATCTATAGAGGTTTGAATAACACAGAGAGAAAACAGAGAAAGGATTTGTTTTCCTTGACTGGTAGACCAGGAAAGTCTTCACTGTTTAAATACAATTTGAAATTGGGTACTAAATCTATTACAAGATCTTGTTGTGGTCTTTTGTTTTGTTTTGTTTTTTCCTGATAAAGAGAGATATCAAGGGAATAAAGGGTTTATATATTAATAGACAATAGGCATTGGAAGTCAAACAGCCTTTGGTCCTTGTGATTTGATCCTAAGTGATTTTTTTCACATGAACTGGCATTTATCTCACCGTTGACTCACATCTTTCCTACAGCTGACTGTAAGATACATTTCCATTTTTAGGGAGCTTCTACTTCACTATCCAAAAATATATTAAAAAGAAAAAAAAATGTGAAAGCCAAAGATGTTATAAATCATTATGTAAATAAACAGCCCTAACTCCAATGTTGGAAAGGAAAATGTGAATGTTGGTGGTGGTGGTGGCTCCTGAGATTTATTAGCTCTGCAAGGACAAGAAGGGACAGTCGCTGTTGGGGCTCTCCATTGCATTGGATCTGCTTGTACCTCTGTATCATTCACCCTTACTGAGCACTGTCTCTCTGTCTTATTATTTAGGTAAACATGAACAATCTGTAGGGGGAAAATTTTACTTTAGCTTGTTTAATCACTTGTTTGCCTGAACTATTTGTCAATATGTATTCCAGCAAAATGGTAAAATAAAAATTGAAGGACAAGGAGAAAATAACACTTTTAAAAAGCATAACTGAGTTTGTGTTGAAGGGTACTTAGGCTGATATATGGCAGGGTTCTGAAAAATAAATAGATACGTCACTTCAGTACAAAACCCAAAGCCTTTTATTTACCAATTCCCCTGTGTTTAGTTAGGAGTTCAAATATTTTCAAAAGCACTCTGCTGTAAATTAAAATACTCTCCAGATGTTTTGGCACTGTAAATGGCCAAGCTAAAATTCACTTTTAATGAACTGTATTTTAATGTCAGTCTCTCCTGTCTCCTTAAATGACAAAGAACTCATCTGACTTTGTAATGAATGCTCAACGGTTCCATTACCAACTCTGCCATTTATTGTGCCTCTGTATTTTTCTGCAAATTCATGATGATTTCAGATATGTTGAGAAGAAGAAAGGTTAGGAGATTTAGAAAGAGAATAAACCTAGAATCAGTGGGAGACAGACTCTCTGGGTAGCATACAAAAACCTAGTTGTGACAATTTCCTTACAGAAAACTGAAGGTTTGGAGGCCGGAGAAAACATAAATAAATACAGAGGATATGGAACAGAATAAATAAGCTGAGACTACAAGCTCAGAATCTATGACTTTGAGTCAAGTGTAATTCCTGTGTCACTTTCTTCATATTTAGAGCCAAAGGTTTAAGGAGAATTGTGTTGAAAGGTTTCACAGAACTCAGTTTCAGGATTATTTGGATCAATGTATTTGGAATAGCTTTTGTTTTGTGTACTTACATATATATGATTGTTTTCCCTACTGCTCTGCCCATTGAATTATAAAACCCTTAACATTATGACCAGATGGAATGAAAGGTTACCTAACTTTCTTTATAAGTTTCTCCTTTCAAAAGTCCTGATGCATTCAATATTTGTATTATTTTGCTACATTGAATTATTGAAGGCCTTTATACTGTTTTGATATTTTGAGTTTTGATAACAATACTATTATTTATGGAGTCACTAATGTATATTTGACACTAAGCTCTTTACATATCTTATAGATATATGAAATAGTCTTTATAACAATGCTGAAGGATGAGCTTTATTATCTCCTTTTACATGTAAGACAGAAGGCTTTGAGAGATTTAATTGTCTAAAGTCACAGAACTAATAAATGAAAAGTTCAGAGATTTGAACCCTGTTGAACCTGACTCCAAAATTCATGATTTTTTTCTCTTTGGAAAACTCATTTTACTGTGTGGAAGTAAATCCACAAACAACCTAATAAAGCAAGAATCAAGTGTATCATAGAGTAATCAACTGTCCCGGTTTGCCCAGGACTGAGAGGTTTCCTGGGACATGGAATTTTCAGTGCTAAAATTGGGAGAGTTGTGGGCAAACCATGAAGTTGGTAACTTACATACCTGGAAAAGCCCCTAGCAAAGAATAAAACAAAGCATTGAAATAATTGTTACTGACGGAATGGCTGCATAAATAAAGTACAATTTATCATACATTTTCTTCTAGATAACAAATAGTAACTTGGGATCTTAGAAGAATCAATGTGTAGAACTAAACCTTGATTTATATACAAATACAGAAATATATGAATTTAGAAATAAGTGGAATCATATAGAGAGTGCTGTGATTCAGAGTTTATCTGTTAGTTATGGATTCTAGGTCCTATGCTAAATGTAGAGAAATAATTCATCATATTAATTTGGCTATTCTAATCACTAAGTAAATAAATTCAAATAAACATGACTTTATTGAATCATACTCTTTATCAAGTTCCACAATGAGAGGAACTATTTTAGATTAATAAATGTATGTTAGAATTTGAAGAGAGAAACACGTATGCTTTTATAAAAAATAACTCTTATATGTTAAACATTGAATGAACTTGACCTATTTCCTCATGAACATACTTTTCAACCTTGTTTCCTGAAATTCACTGTTAAAGTAGATAAACCTGCCACTCTGTTTATAGTCATAAACTACTCAAGAATATTATTTGAAAGATGATATCTTTAAGACTTTTATATTTCTTTCATCAATTTTATTATTTAATTTGAATTTATGAATATCAAAAGAAGGTTTTGAAAATGAATCATAGAAAAGCTTCAAATCAATAGGCTCTTTGAAATGCACTTGGTTTTACTGTATTGCTACTTCATTTGCTTCCTGCATTATACCACTATGTTGTTAAATTTTTCATTTGAAATGTAATTGCCTATTCAGTAACTCCTAGCATTAGTCAGATTTCTTGGATGACATAAATATTGATTTACTTTTACTTTGACTGATAAAAAGAATCACTATCACTGAAGCATGCAAAAAAAAAAAAACGTTGAAAAGTCTATTCAAAATGCTTTCATTTGAGCAATTTGTGTTTATGATTTTTTAATATGCCAACTTTATTACAAAAGACAGCTACACTTTAATTGCTTGGGTAAAATTTG
This sequence comes from Lemur catta, assembly GCF_020740605.2. Taxonomy (NCBI): domain Eukaryota; kingdom Metazoa; phylum Chordata; class Mammalia; order Primates; family Lemuridae; genus Lemur; species Lemur catta. The sequence goes on along the minus strand of NC_059132.1, from coordinate 19,469,023 downwards.
GAAAGATTGCTTTGGCGGATTTTTGACTGTTAGTCCCAGTAGCACCATCAGGAGGGCAGCCATTAGTGGCTACCAACAGGATATAAGAAGAGCCAAATGAAGTCTTTTGTACTTGATAACAATTAATAACTATTAAAATGAATCAAACAAGAGAATCAGGTAAAATACACTATATGTCATATGGGAATTTAATTGAATATTCTATTGTATTCATTTCGTATGTAAGGCTGCAAGATGCCTTGTCAGTAAGCATGAGGTTGGAGTACTATGTGCATGGATTTCGGCAGGGATTCTCTGATCCTATGCTATAGTCTAATCACATTTCTTTCACACCCGAGGCAATGCATGCAAAGACATGGATTCTCTTCAGTCCATTCATTTCCTGGTGGTAAACCAGGGTTTCTCAATTTGGGCACTATCGGCATTTCGAGCTGGATAATTCTTTGTTGTGAGGGGCTGTCTTGTGCCCTGTCAGATGTTTAGCAGCATCCCTGGCCTCTATCCACTAGATGCCAGCAGCATCTGCCCAGTTGTGACAATCAAAAGTGTCTGCAGACATTGCCAAATGTTCTCTGGAGGGGCAAAAATTCCCTAGCTGAGAGCTATTTGTATAAACTACAGTATCTTCTTTTAATACTTCAAGTGTATCATATTTTAAAATCAGGTTACCTATCCAAATAACTTGTAACTATACACGAACTGGGTTAGTCTCTCCAAGTGGGAAGATGTAGCAAAGAACTAAAAAGAAACTAAGGAAAGGTTAGACCAAAAACCTTTGTCCTTTATGTCTGAGAATGGTAGAAGGTGTGTCACCATCTTACATGACATCTGCCTCTATTATCATCTGCTGTACTTTATTTGCACGTATTCGGCCAACAGCTAAGGACTTTGTGATCTTGGCTCACTGAAAGGTCAGACCACCATGCCCAGGAATTGTTCTTAAACAAATTTCCCATGGCATTAGGCACGAATAAGCTCTTCTTTAATGTCAGGCATGCTTATCATCTTATTCCTCCTCATTTTCTTCTAGAATATGTATAGACACTGAAAAGACAATTCTGCCCTATAGATTAAGTTCCTGTAACACACCTGCCATACACTAGATCAACACCTTTTTCACATAGTTTTTGGTTTGTTTGTTTTAAGGTTAAAGTACGTTTTCAGTGTTTATATCAACTGATGAATAAAATGATCTTTAAACTCTAGAGTGATGTTTGTAGCAGTGGTTCCCCTGATCAGTACCATCAGCCTCACCTGGGGACTTGTTTGAAATGCAAATTGTCAGACACTATTCTGGACCTATGGAGTCAGAAACTCCAGGGAAAGGGCTCAGCAATCTGCACTTTAACAAGCCCTCCAGATGATTCTAACATACACTGAAGCTTGAGACACACTGGTGTGTATAGGCTTCATTTTAAGGAGTGTTACAGTTTGCCCACAAGCTGGAAAGTGAAGACCAAATGCCCTTTAATATTTTTCCTTTAGCTACCAGTGTGATAGCAAATTTTACAAGTCAGAGAACTTTAGAAAATTAACTAAAAGCAAAACAAAACACGCATATGAATAGCATCTCTTAAGCTCATATTCACTCCACTTCTTTTTTTTCCCTCTGCTTCCAAGAGGCTATAAAACCTCTTCTCTTAGGCCTCTAAATTGGCTGCAATTGACAGCTCAACTGAGAGCTGGGCTATAATTCCAAGTTTGAAGGAGCCAGGGACGTGAACTCCTGCTTCCCCTCTTACGATGCATGTTAGGTCAGGAGCAAGGAGCAACGGGGTACAGGGTTCCCTGGAAGCTTGGACTCAAGGCTATTGCCTGCAGCCACTGAGTTCCGCATAAGGGCTGCCAAATGAATACACCTCACCCCAGCATTACAGTCATTTTTCTTTTTAACCTACACCTGAATGACCCAGGAAGGGTTATATCCAATAACAAATTTATCCAGGCTAGCTGACTAACTCCAAATGTTCCCATCACCCTACAGAAAACAGTGTAAGAGATTCGAAGCCAAGCTAGTGCTCCATTTAGCAAATGGCAAATAATAACATCATCCTGACAATTACAGGCTGTTTCATGCTCCTGACATGTCGGCAGCAGTAATTGAATATATAAAACTTGTAATACTATCAGGTATCAATCTGTGCTTCATCCCATCAACAAATGCTTCATGAGCATCAATTATATCCAGGAATAGTGTATATAAAATTAAATATCATCGTCCTTGGCATCAAGATGCTCACAGTCTCATCAAGGAAACCATAAACCAATAGTTATTTAAGAACTAAATTCTATGATCAAGCACATGCTAAGTGCTAAAATAAACTTACATCTGGATTTTTTAAGATAGTATAATATTTCGTGGTTTATCCTTATGACCTCTTGCTTGATGTTATATTTCTCAAGTCATGTATATTTACTGATTTTTGGCTTAGAGAATATGCAAAATCATGTATGTGGACTTCATGTCAAGTCTGATTTTTCTACTAATTCCTATATATTCCCTTCATACCATACTGTTTGCTGTTTCTGAAATATATGAAGGAACTTGGATATTTTTCTGTAGGTAACAAAGAGTCATTTTATTTACAAGCATGGTAATAACCCAAGCACTTGCATGTTTTAGGGCATCCAGCAGGTTTTTTTTTTTTTTTTAATTTTTTAGACAGAGTCTCACTTTGTTGCCCGGGCTAGAGTGAGTGCTGTGGCGTCAGCCTAGCTCACAGCAACCTCAAACTCCTGGGCTCAAACGATCCTACTGCCTCAGCCTCCCGAGTAGCTGGGACTACAGGCATGTGCCACCATGCCCGGCTAATTTTTTTCTCCATATATATTTTTAGTTGTCCAGATAATTTTTATTTCTATTTTTAGTAGAGACGGGGTCTCGCTCAGGCTGGTCTCGAACTCCTGACCTCGAGCGATCCACCCGCCTCGGCCTCCTAGAGGGCTAGGATTACAGGCGTGAGCCACCACACCCGGCCATCCAGCAGGTTTTGCAGGAGAAGGTGAAGTAGTGAGAAACTACCTAGGAGAGAGACATAAGTACCATAGCCTAGAATTCAGGCAGCAACTCAAAGGGAAGCTGAAGAGAAGTGAAATTAAAACAAAGAGGGTGAATCATTCCTTCACATAGAGAAGTGTCAAAGCTCTCTTTAAGAGGGGTAATATTTAAAACAATAGAACTGGGTTGTTGCAGAAATATTTCCATTTAGATAATTAAATAAATTAATAATCAATTAGAGAGCAATATTGGTAAGGTTTGTTTAAAGGTAGATATCCAATCAAAATAATTCTCGTTGTGAAAATATGAGCATCTATTACAATGGTCCTCCCATAATATTCTGTTTACTAGCCTGTTCTGCTAGACTCCCAGACTTGAAAAATATAGATGTTCATAAAAAATAAAGCAGAGAAATGAAATTCATACTCTAGGGAGCAATAGAGGATAAGTGGGAAAGTTTATTTTTGTGTACCTCTCTCACTACCACCATCACCACTGCCAAAAGGGGCTCCTTTTCTAGTCTTTTGCTGCTCAGTTTATGGTGACTTCATTGATCCCATTGCTCAATTCAGAAACCTGGAGAGCTTTCTTAGCTTCTTTCTCTTACTCTTCACTTACAACTAAGTCCTATGAACTCTACCACTAAACTGTAATTCCAATGACACTGTCCAAGTTGACTTCTCCCCCGAGCACACTATAACCTGCTAATCACTTTTCTCATCTCCGCTTTTGCCTCAATCATCCATTCTTTACACAGAAGATAGAACAATCTTTTAAAAGAGTAAACAGGATTTCTCCTTCTTAAAACACATCAGTAGCTTCCCATTGTTCTTAGACTGAAACTCAAACAGCAGCACATAAGGAAATAATTTCTATCATGCCCAGATTACAGGTAAGGGAACCAAAGCTTTTAAAACTTAATTTTCTTGAGAGCACATGATTGGCAAATGGCTGAGCCCAGCTAGTCTAAATCTAAATAATTGATCTGCTACACATTTGCTGTCCTCTGGGGTGCTGGGTTTACAGTATTACTGAATAGACATGACAAGACACATAAAGCTAATTATGGGACAATCATGCCAAGAGCTGTCAGATAAAAATATTAATAATGATAACTATAACATCAACAACTAAAATTTGCCAAGCATACATATTGAAGACCTATAAACTCGAGGCTCTTTGTAACGTTATATTTGATTCTTACAGCAAAACTCATTAATTTACTCTGAATAACAATGTAGCATTTTGAACACAAATGAGCAGCATATGGAATTAAATATCCTATATTCAACATACCCTGTCATTTACTTGCTATGTGATTTGGAGAGAAAATTAGCAAATCTAAGCCTCAGTTTCCTCTTTTTGTAAAATGGGCTTAATAATAATATTTATTTCATATAATTGCTTTGAACAGAGGAAAAGAGATATTATTGTGAAATACATACTATTAAAATAGTGACAGTATCATGGAGATATATTTACATATGATTATGAGTTTAGATGTATTTACTAAATTGGCTTAAGTAAATTTAAGTCATTTGCAATTTTAACATGGATGGATGGATGGATGGATAGATAGATGATAGATGTGTATATTTGTTGCATGGATTTGACCTTATACAATTATGGGGAATTGGTTAAGTAGTCTCTGCAAAGCTCTGGTCTTTGCTTCTGATCCTAACCAACACAGAGCTTGAAGCCACAGGGAAGGTAGTTGGAGAGGGAAGATGAATGCAAAGTGGAGGTGATCAAAAACAATCTAGAACTCACAAGCATGAGCTGGAGCTGCAGATAAGTGAACTGAAATGCATGCCATTTCTTGTTGCCTCTGCCCTTGGTAGTACAGGAGCCCTTCATGGGAGGAATCCCTTCACCGTGCAGCCATACACAAACTTCTGACCCAAGCATCAGAAAAGCAGACGGTGTATCTAAGGAAAGGTACACTAGTTGTAGGCCTACTTCCTGCCTCACACAAATAATTTAAGTAACCACACCCACAACAATCTGTGCAAGGTATGAAATAGATACCATCCACTCCTTATCAGCTTGTCTGTTTCAATCATACTTAGCCTACAAAAAAAAGAGATAATGGTAAAGTCGAATTCCCACCTAACATGATATCTTGCTCCAAAGTAAGCTCCCTTTTTCTTCCTAATAGGATACAAAGTCCCTTTTTGGTCTTTAGATGATGTTCATTCTTCTCCTAATTCATACTTCAGGTTGGATACCTCATCATTTAAACACTGAGATAAAAATTTAACTACTCTTGATACATCTTGTATTTGATAAGGAGATGAGAGAGAGGAAGAAAATAATAATATTTGGTTAGCATATATACAAACATATTCATATCAAAATGAGGAATAAATACTCATAACTCTTATAGCCTTGTTTCTACAACTGGTCATATGGTCACAGCTGTTCATATTGTATTTATAGCTACTTTCTTTCTCTTCCTTACCGAAGAATCTGGGCCCCTCGCAGGCCTGCCTGAATTGGGCTGCTACAGTTTCCCAGCTACTTTAATCACCGGACGTGAGAGGACAACAGAACACCTTAAGGACCTTCTGCATTACAGGCATGCTCCTCTTACTCTCAGTGTGGCCGCCCACTTTCTCCAGGAAGGTTAAGCTCAGTTATCCCAGCCAGCACAAGAACTCGCTTCTTTGTCTTTTGACTCAGAGGCATGAGGAGCCCAAAATGGCCAGGTGGCAGTCTCAATTTCCAGTTCAATAGAATCCTTGTTGTGTCCCCTGGCAGAAGCACTCTTCCTTTGGAACTAAAACCACTAGACCAGCAGAAACCAAAGTTATGAGGATGGAAAGCAAAAATCTTGCTGGTGAATGATATTGAGAGGAGACACTCTTATTTTTACCCCTTGATTCCTGAACATGTGAATCCTAGTTATCAGAGAAAGAAACACCGTGGGCCAGACGCTGATTTAATGCACATACTTCATCCTGGAGGACATTTGCTCAGTACTGCGACGTGTTGGCACCTAGCTAGGACTAACTAAGACTTCAAAGGGCCATTTCATCATTCCATCAAGCCAGCTGCTTCAGCACACTGGGTAACATGATTAGACCAGTAAATTCCATGGATATGGGTGTATTGCTGCCCTTTATTCGCTGTGAAATGAGTTTCTTGGTCAGAAGTGATGCTATGTGGAATACAGTGAATAAGATATCCTGTAAATCCGTAAACCATAGCTTGGAGTTGCAGTGTAAGTAAGAAGGCAAATCTATATCCTGAGTAATGTCCATTCCAGTAAGAACATAGTGCTGTTCCTATCAGGATAGAAGTGGTCTAATACAATCAACCTGGCAAAAGATAACTTCAGGGAATGGTGTCGTATTGGGGGTATGGTGTTGGTGCCTGGCATTGGCATAGGGGCACTCAGCAATGGCTTTAGCCAGGTTGGCATGGATGAGTACAAATTCATGTCGCTGACCTTGTGGCTAACCTCCATTCCTACCATGATGGCCACTTTCTTCACAAGCCCATTAAACAACGACAGGAGTGGCTGGGCAGACAGTCAGGAATGGAACACGTACGTAAAGTCAGGAAGATTTAGAATGAGCTGAAGCATAATGAGAACACATTGAAACCTGTGTAAGTTCTTACTGCCTCAGAAATTGTTGGCTCTAAAGAAGTTGAGGTTTTTAATCATGAAGTTAAATACACACTCCTGACCCAGGAATCAAAGGAGATGAAGGATAATCTAAGCAAATACGTAACAGTTTCAGACCCAGTTGTAACCTCGTGCCAATGAAGTCAGCTGGCAGATCAGGGGCAATATATGTGAGCTATAAAATGGTTACTGTTTTGCTTTCTTCCTCTAAATCTTATAAAAGCATGTCTTTGTGGTCCACCCTAGCCAGAAACACACAGGAAAAGGAATTCTAGAAAATGTGGTCCTGACTAGACAAGCTGAACCTTACAAGGCTACCTTAAAATTGTAAGAAATGTTAGGCCCAAAGATGATTGAAGTGTCCATATTTTTTGGCTTGGGGATCTTTGTTTATTAAAGACACAGTAGAAAGAATGTGGAAGTGGAAATCTGGAGATTAGGATTTTCTGTCATAATTTAATCATTACCTAGACACATGACCTTTATGAGTCATTTATTCTCACCCAGCCTTCATTTCTTTAGTTGTAAAACAAAGTGGACACTCTGGATTATGTTTGACGGGCCTCACTGTGTAATAGGTAAAACAATTGATTTTCAGACTGCTGAGAATCAAATCATACTTATACCACCTGTGTGATCTTGTGCAAGATCTTGTACTTTTTGTGCCTCACTGTCATCATCCGTAAATAGACATAGTGATACCTGACTCATAGGAATGTTGTAAGATTTAAATGAGGAAAAATATTTAAAGCTCTTAAAATTTTGAGAGGCATGTAAGAAGCACACATTAAATGTTAGCTGGTACAGTCGTCTAAGTTGCCTGTGAATTTTATAATTCCTTGTCTATTTCAGAGGTCTAAAAACCATATTGATTGTCTCAAGACTGGTGGTTTGGCTTAGGAATTAAAAGGGAATTAGCACAGGTTTTCATAAATTTGTTTTGTCGTTTGCAAATTATATGATTTTTTCCCTCTTTTTTGATACTCATGCTATTAATAAGGATTCATTGAATATCCATAATGAGGTGGACATGGTATAAATATGCAAATAAAGCAATTATTTAGTAGCCTTAACCAAGGGAGAGTATAACGGGGTATGGAGGGTTATTAGTGGTTTAAAAAAAGCTAACATAGGAGCTTTCTCTCTTTAATAAGTGTGCCCAAAGAAGTGGGTTTAAAGTAATTTAATAAATAATGCTAATATTTATGTAGAGAACTGCCAAAAATGATCTTTTATAGGCACAAAATCTGATTCTAGTAAAATCTTTGCTTTCTTTTTATACCTTCACAAATCTCTCCACTTGCTTCAGTAGTTCTAACCATCATGGAAGAATGTGTTATGAAGCCACTCACTCCTCTTGCTCTTGTGTGCTCATTACCTGCCTTCACTTCCTGTTCTTTTTGAGAGACTAAAAGAGAATCATTATATACAAGAAAGAAGAATTGTTATATTTAAACAAAAAAGGAGGGAAGAGAAGGGAAAGGAATGTATTGCCTCACATAGGTAAGAAACCCAGTGGGTGTCATGGCTTCTGACATGACTGCACCCAAAATGTCAAACAGTGCGTCTGCTTTTGTCTCTTCCTCTCCTCCTTCTTCCCTCTCTTACCCCCTTGTCACCATCACTCAGCTTTGATGTATTATTTATATATTAGCAGCCTTTCTCTATGTACCAGTGGTAGTGGCTTCCAGCAGCTCCAGGATTTCATTCTTAAAGCTAGTGAGCCCAGAAAAATAGAATTACCCTGTCTCCCTTAATGTCCACGTATACTTATACAGTCTACTTTGGTTTCATGCCCAGGTGTGTCAGTCTGCTCAGGCTGCTGTAACCGAATGCCACAGTCTCGGTAGCTTAAAAAACAGAAATTCATTTTATCACAATTCTGGAGACTGGAAGTCCAAGATTAAAGTGCCAGCACAATTGGTTTCTGGTGAGGTCTTTCTTCCTGGCTGGCAGAAAGCCACTTTCTCATGGCCTGGAGTCCCATGTCTAGTTCTACTTTTTGATCTGAGTGTGTTTATAAGAGTTTTTGCCTTATTCACATACTATTATTTCGAGTATTTTCTGTATCTGCATTTTACCTTACCATACCAAAGGTAACACAATGCATAAGTCACGGAATAGTGAGTTACTGATCTAAAGTCACATACGTCAATTCTCATTACATTAAGCAGAGCTAACCAAAATGCCAAGGCTGAGGTTAATATTGTGGGAACTATAATGATCTTATAAGGAAAGCAAAGAACAAATGGGAACAAAAATCAATCTATCACAAATAGAATAATACAATACTGACAAGAAGTGGTGGTCACCCAAACTAAGAGAACTGTAATGGGACTGGTGAGAAGTAGCTGAGCTCTAGGTATATTAAGTAGATGAGATCTATGATAACTTGATAATTAATTCTGTATGGATGGTGAGAAAAAAGGTTCTAGGTTTCAGAATTGAACCACAATTTCAATAGCAGTATCATTCAAAAATAGGAAATGATTAAATATGTAAAACAAGCTATAATTAAGCTGGGAAAGGAAGAAGATTATGAACTCAGTTAGACAAATTGTCTCTAAGGCACCAGTGATATGTTCAAGTGAAATACCCAAGCAGTTTATATAAGCCCAAGTCTACAATTCAAGGGACAAATCTCAGCTATAAATAAATATTTGGAAGCCATCAGCATGTAGGAGCACTGTTGAAGCCATTCCCATGTTGGAGAGTATTTAAGGTGAGGAGAGAGACGTAGATTTCTGAGGATTAGCAACATTGAAGAGTTGGGCAAAGAAACAAGAGTCATCTCCCCCAACCCTCCGAAAAAAAAAAAAAAAAAAAAAAAAAAACCAAAGGATTCTGAGATGAAGAAACCAGAAAGAATATAAGAAAAATTAGAAAAGGTATTTTTTTTTTTTTTTGGCAGAGAAGGAAAATGAACTCCAAAGAAAGCACAACATAGTTAAATATTCAGAGAGTTCAATTAGATAAATACTAAGAAATACGTTTTGGCTGAAGCAGGAAGTTTGACATTGGTGTGTCCATGTGTTTTGATAGAGGAAGAAAGCAAAGGTCACTGGTGTTAGGAAGATGGTGAAATAAAAGCTTGGGTGTTAGTTGGGCCTTCTGCATGGATGTCATCCATGGTGAGAGTAGAATATTAGGTTGAGAAGAAGTCTGTCAGCTAAGACCAGAATAGTCAGTGCATGGAAGGAGATAGAACAAGGTAGAAAGAAAATATTCCTAGTTGACTGGCTTCTTCCTACTTCGGCCAGAGCTCTCAACCTAAGCATCACTTCTTTAGGGAGGCCTCTCCTGATCCCCACAACACTAAGACGTCCCCTAAGAGTCCCCTGTAGTGTCACTTAGCTGCCCCATTATATCCCTTAACAACTCTACAGTAAAATTGAACAGTTGGCTTTCTCTCCATGAGGTATTAGCTCCTTTAGCTATTTTCAAAACTATGCCTGTTATTTTTCATCAGTTTAGCACTGTAATTGGCACACAAAAGTCTCTTAAAAAATGTTTGTTGATAGAGTGAATAAATAAATAGATAAATAAACAGGAGGAGTAAGGGAGTGGTATCAAGAAAGCAGTAGGGTTTACCCAAGGCTAGAGGACCAAGGCAGAATAGAAGACAACTTCCAGCCCCTCTATAAGGAATCCAAGAATGCCAGCATTGCTGGTGGTTCTAGAAACACCCTAGCCTGGAAATGTAAAGTTTAATTATTTCTGTGCACACACACAAAAAAATATCTAGCAAAACATCAAGACGGAAAAAAACTGTCATCATTGGAAAATTTCAAATCACAAATCTTTCAGAAAGTATAACATGTTCAACTCATCAACTTTTAATATTCAAAACGGTATGTGTACAACAAGCTATTATAGTTAAAGTAAATAAGAAGAAATGTTTTCTGACATGTTAGGGAAAGGGCTTGGATTAAGAAAAGATGAAAGAAAGTGGAAAAGGGAAGAATAATGGGGGAAGATAAAGACTCAGAGGAAAAGAATATTGTCTATTAGTGAGATGAAACTAGGTATGACAATATTTACTGACATTTTATACTCTACTATGCACTATATTCTGTATTTTCACTGAAAACAATAGGTGCTTTATTTCTTATGTCAGTCCTGTGAAGTAGACATTATTATGAATGAGGAAAAGATTTAGAAAATGTGTGATTTGTTCAAGCTGATAAATGCATGCAGCTGGGATTCAAATTTAGTAGACCCTACCCTAGTTTTCAGTACATGGGTGTTACATACAGTGAGGCTTCACCCCCAAGAATTTGAAATGATAGGCAATGTCTGGAAATTAAATTTCATGATGACAGATTATTTATATACAAAGAGAGAGAGAAACCGATAGAGACAGAGAGCAGAGAGAATATGATTGTAATTACAGAGATGGATTTTCTGGTCAACAAAAATCTTTCTGAATATTTACTCTATGTTGATACCTGAACTGAGCAGGTTCTAGAATATTGTAAACAAAGTTGCCAGTGCCAGGTTGGAAACACCTTTTTCAGAATTGCATCTGGATGGAATAAATTATCACAAGCAGTGGGATTATACATTCAGTTGCTAGTATGAAATTTTTTAAAGGTCATAATATAATTTGAGGATATAATCTCATTATGGGGCAGTATTTCAGCCTCATATTTATGGAACAAATATATAAGATTTCTTTCCTTTTTCAGCTGTACATACGTTAGGTGATAATATTTTTAGACCAATGAATTATACTGTTTTTTTTTTAATAGCAGACTTTAGATCAGTAGAAATTCGAAACTTAGATTTGAATGTACTTTAAATGAAAGGTTCTTTTTCAGGGTGTATAGCTTTTTAGTGTAGAAGATGTGTTACTGTGTTAGCTGTTACTTGGGGTAAGAAATAAAGGAGATAACAAAAAATCAAGGTAAAATTAAATATATGACCAAGCAGAATTTTAATTTTATTATGTAATACATTTAATTGTATCTTGTTTTAGCTTTACATTTGATATAGAATTTGTATTATTTAAATTGACTTTTTTGAATACAAACTAAATTAATATGTAGACATAAACTGCTGAAAAGTTTTGGAGGTTCACAGTGTCCTGGGGTCTTTTATTGTGTGGAGACTTCCCCTTTGACATTTAAAGAGAGGAAAGTTGACTCACTAATAGGATCACCAGGTCTGGTTTTCCAATGTGGTTTCAGAGGTCGGGAGGTTACAGAATTCGATTTCCTCGATGTCAGTCTGAGTCCATCAGTCCCCACATGGACTAACTCCTTGTTATGTTGTTCCAGACTTTTTTTGTTTGTTTTCTTTTCTGGGAAGAAAGAAGAGATGCGTTACTTAAGTTAGTTGGCTTAGTGAATGTTTTTATGTTTATGTAGCCAGAATGTGAATCACATAGTATTATCTATGTTTATGAAAGAACAGAGGTAAATGCTAAAGCATCACAGATTTTATTTTATATTTATCCTATGTGTTAATATTTGAGAATTATTTCAGATTTGAATAGCTTTCTCTCCATAATTAATTACATTTAGTCATAAGAATACATTAATGATATTTGCTCACAGATTTACTCTTCAGTTGTAACTGGCTTTTAGTTTAACACCTACTGCATTAAAAATATATAATAAGTGTTTATTATATGCAATATGCTAAAGGTAATTTCAGTGTGGAAATCAAGATACATGAGCCAGATACTTAGGAGTGGCTAATTTCAATTTAGGAATCATAGAATGAAAGAGAAGACAGATCCCTTCTTAAAAGATACACAGTGTTTCAATATGTAAAGAGTAGGCACAGGGAACAGCAGGAGGCTATACAAAGAGATAAGTGAACAGAGTCTTTGGGGACTTCTTTAGAGTCTAATGTGCTTGCAAAGTAGGAAAATGGGCTAGGAGACAGGGCAGAGATATCCCAGTGGAGACCAGAGAGCAAAGGACAAAAGGCTGAGGCTAAAATCAGAAACATTTGTTACTGGTAGAAATGTCATCTCTTTGGCTTGCCTCTGAATGCAACTAAATAGCAGATACCTGTCATCAACACAGTTATTTAAAAAATAATAATTTATCCAGAGTCTATACTTAAGTTATTGAGCTGTTTGCTTAAAGAGTAAATCAAGCATCCAAGATATTATGCATCTCAGGAGAATTGTATTTAAAACTCTTTTTTTAAAAAAAAAATCTCTGTTGATATCTATCTTCTTTGGATCTATATATGGAATTTTTTTGTTGGGTTTCATTTTTAGCTTTTAATCTCGTAATATATATCAAGGTCAATTTTTGGTATTCTTACATGGTGTTGAGAGATATTGAATTGGTGATTTCAGCTATTATTAGTTTGGGAAGGTTCATTCTAAACTGTAAAAATATATGTAATATTTTGCTGACATGGTTAAGTGAGCTACAGGGTCAGTATTTCAAATCTTTCTTATTCTTCATCTATCCTTCCATCTCTGGGGTCAGGTGGCTGATCAGGTAATTGAAATCAGAGAAACCTCGGGTAATATATATTTGGAGGCAGGTGTTGTATTTAACCCTGGATGATTCAATCTTATATGACTTGGTTAGATGACAATCACTGGACCATGAAATGTCACGTATTTCTATGGCTATTGTTTTATAAATAAAATCATTGAATGGAGTTTTATTATAGTAAGAGCCACCATGTGAGATATATCAGAAAAATAAGTTGGTGAACCATAGACAGGCAACACTTATTTTTAAAAAGTTATATTCATTCAAATTTTGTAGAAGTTTTTACTATCATGTCAATGATCATTTTATTGTATAAAAATAAAAACATTACCAAATTTCCCTTTGTGCCACAAGCATGAAATTTAAAGGTATATTAAATATTCATCCCATTAGCAAATGGTGTCACAAGCTAACAAATAAGACTTCACTTCTACAAGACCATTTATTTTTAAATCTTTTGATAACAGAGGTGAAACAACAGTAATCATAACTTCCTAATGCTGGGCATTAGGAAAGACTGAGGGGACATTTTGAATGAATGCGGCTTATGCGGCTTATAAGGGAACTCAAGGTGCAAAGAGAGTTATCTCTTTATCTATCTTTATCTATCTATCTATCTATCCTCTTGTGCAGGCTGAGTGATTAAATTGAATATTGATTTTACAAAATGTGACCACGTTGTTTTAATGATAGAGAAAGACAGAAAGAAACAGTGATCAGAAAAGAAAGAAAGAGAGAGAGAGAAAAAGAGAGAAAGAAAAAGTAAAAGAAAGACAGTAGTGAAAGTACTGATTATCTAGAGGACAGTAAGATACGGACACCTTTACATCTTTCTCTTGTAATAGTCGGAAGAAAAAATAAGACAAAAATATGTCAGGGTTGATTGGTCTTATATACTGAAATAACAGAGGAATTTATAATGAGGCTGAGAATATGGAACTAATGAAGAAGTGTTACAACAAGAAAGAAAAGGGAGGATTGGTGTGGGAAACGGAAGGTGAAGCAAGGAGTAGTCAGTGCAGAGATCAGAAAATTTCTCTAACCCTCCAGGACCTGAACACACAAAGGAGCCCAATTAGAAATAAACGAGCTAGAAGAAACATTTCGTAGTAAATTGGGGATTATCAGTTTGCCTAAAGGGAATGGAATCAGAGCATTGGAGACTCCTTGTTTCAGAACCACTTGCTTTATTATATTTTTTAAAGATTGACACCAATGTTCTTTGCTTTTCATATTACATTTTAAAAAATCACGTATAAAACAAATTAACAACTAACCAAACTTTCTGATTTCTGGGAGAGGAATCTTTTTCAATTGAGTCATGATACAAAGAGATTTGAAAAGTATTTGTCCCATGTTTTATCTTTTTTGTCCATACTGGGTCACTGTCACATCTTCTGGGTATTCATGAAGGTCAAGGAGAATTTTTACCTCTTGATTTATCCTGCAACTTCTCCAGATACAGACAACACATATTTAACATGTATAGAAACATTATCTTTCATTTTATTTTGACAGAATATAAATGAACAACGTAAGGTCCTTCTCTGATGCTTGAATAAATTAATTGGAAATGCAATGACAACAGTAACAGAAGGATTTTTTAAAAAACCCAGAAAAATGGACAATACTAAGAGTCAAGATCTTCTAGCATATCAATTCTGGCCTTTGGTCAGTCACTAGGTAAACCTAGGGGAACACAACTTTTGATTATCTTTGTGATATGAGGGAGCTTGTGAATAAGAACAGTGTGGTTTCTTGTTCTCCACTGGAAAAAAAATTTTTTTCACATTCTTTATAATGTATTGCAAAAGAGGAAGTTTTTATGGCCATCTATTCTGGAGTCAGTGGTTCATCCGCAATACCCATGGCATGTAACATGTTCAGTCCTTTCATGGCTGTTTCTGATTTTCTGGAGGTAAGACGGCATCTCCGTTTTGAGGATCCCAAGATGTCCACCCTTTACACAACAGAGGGTGACCTAGGCAGTATTTGGAGGATTAGCTGCCAAGTATTAAAATGATTAGCTGGGCAAATTTATTCATTCATTCCATAAATATTTATCGAACACCTGGTACTTGGCTGGGAGCTTAGGGACAAAACCCCCAATACAGTACCTTCTCCACCCTCCAGCAAATCACAAGTAAGCAAATAATTACAATAGAATGTGATAAAGTCATGATGAACAAAGCACGGAGGAGGGGCAACCAGGCAATTGAGAGGGAAAGGAGGAAGTCGAAGCAGGATTCCTAGAAAAATAGGAGACTTTTGAACTAAGCCTTAGACGGCAAATAGGAAATTGAAGTTGACTACTTGAAGGTGAGTTTTGGGGGGGAGAAATAAGGTAGCAATTACTGTTTAGGAAGGAATATATTTCATTCACTGTTTGATTTAGCAATTCTATATTGCACAACTGTCTTGCTTTGCTGGGCCCTGGGGAGCAACAATGATGAGGACAAAAAATGTTTGGTCCCACATGCAGCTCTCATTCTTGTGGGAAGACACAATATGCAAGTAATTATAATACTAGCTAACACGGATGAAGTGCACACTGTGTGCCAAGCACTGTTTCCAGGCTTTATGTGAAAGCACTAATTTAAGCCTTACAGCAACCCACTGAGGAAGTGTCTAGTATTATTGAGTAAACTTAGAAACAGTGATATATTCCTAGTAGAATGATAGGCTGGGCCTCAAAGCTAGGCAGCCTGGCTTTGGAGTTTACATTTTCAAGTACTATAATATATTGCCTATCACAGTAAGTAAACAAATACGTAATATAACCTTAGGTATTATTAAGGGATATGAGAAAAAAGAAAACTAAGCAGACAGAATGGTTGAAGGGAAGGTGCTGCCCTAGATAGCAGAGTAGACATGGTCAGGAGGTTGGATCAACCTCCAAGTGGCAGCACCTGTGTGTCTTTGTGGGCATTTTTCTAAAGCCAAAAGGAAGGCTGGCTCAATTGTGGGCCTCTCTATTGGCCCTGTTCTTTACCTGTCTCACATCCTCACTCACCTGCAGTGCTGTCCTTAACCTCCCAGGTGAACTATTGATACATCCTAGTCTCTGAGTGTGCCTTTGGGTGAACCAGCTGGTCAAGAAATATATCTCTGGGAGAAATTTGGGGGAAGAGCAACCTAGGTAGAGGAAACTGTACATGCCAAGGACGTGGGTAAGGACGTGGGAAAGCAGCAAGTCCACTGTGGCTGGATTGGAGTCGGGGGTGGCAGAATGTTATCAGACAAGCTTGCTCAAGGGCTGGGCAGGGACCAGGTTAGGAAAGGTCTTTTTAGGTTATAAAGAGTAGTCTGGAAAGTGAAAAAGAATAGCACACTGTTCTACATGAAACAGGAAAAAAAAATAAGTGGTAGAGAATTAACTCTAAAAGCAGACTTTAGAGAAGATCTAATCTAAGTCTTTCTTTTTATAGATGAGGAAAATGAGGCCCGAGGGGTTTAAATGACTTACCCCAGGTCAGCTTGATAGGAAGAGAAAAGACAGATCTTCTACCCAAATAGAAGCGTCTGTCTGATTTCTAATCCACACTTAAGAGAGTCATGTTCATCTTAGAAGCTTACCATAAGAATAAGCACAACAAATAAAAGAGAAATGAGTAACATAGAAGTAATAATATTGAGTGTCCCATTAGAATGAACAGCAATGTCTGGTTTTTTTGTTTCTACTACTTCTTCAAGTTCATTGCTTCTAACTCCCACCATGTAAGATACGGCATCTCTTTCCACTTTCCCCAGTGAGGGGTGAGTGGGCAGAGTGGCAGGTGCTGTCTATCCCACTGAATTCCATGTGGGCACAGACCAGGCAGGCCTGGAAGCCAGGCCAAATTTCACATGGGCATCCGCATGTCGGAGTTTCTGCTCCATGGGCTCCCTAACTCAAACCCTGTCATTAACGTGGATTCTAACACCTGCCAGTAAATGGGTACTTGATAGCACTAGGTAACTCAATCATTAGCTTAAAGCACTCTATCCAAATAATAAGTTTGGAGGATTAAATCTCTGTGCAACTCTGTTTTGGGAACTAAGCAACCACATGGTGAATTCATTTGGTGTGTTTGCTGTTTACTGCATAAGACAAGATGAATTCTAGTAATGCCAAAGGGAGGGATTGAATCATTTATTAAGTACAGTCTTGGACAGGTGTCTCAAATGTCAATTCTAGGATTTAATCTAAACTAATCTTCAGAAAAGTTAGATTTAATGGAAATGAGAACCCAGAGGAATTCAAAGTGGAGGTAGCTGGATGCTTAAATCTCAAACACTGCTGCTTATGACAATCTTTTAAATAAACTCTCTACTTGGCTGTTATCCTCCTGTGTTCTGAGGTAGAAAGTGTTTGGAAAACTGACGTTATCTCATCAGTGGCAGGATTTGTACAAAACAAGTTGTTTTCTTTTTATTCCTGACCCTGGCATATTGTCAATTATTTGCAAATAAAGCCACATGGTCAAATCTTGAGATCAGACCAGAGTTTTTGTCCTCTACAGGTGTCCCTGCAGAGTTAGTTGCACATAGGATGGTACTTATAACCTGCTAAAGTGGTTATACTTTCTGATCACAAAATATGAAGGCAGAAGACAGAATTTGAAATTGATAAGGAAAATCTGCCTAAATGGCTATGACACATCATATCTAAATAAATATTGGCAGGTCCAAAAAAAAAAAATGAGAGTTATTCATCCCAGAATACAATTTGGAATATAAACTGTGGTATTTGTCTCCTCTTCAAGGCACTATGTCTCCTACAAAATAATAAAAATATTTTAGTTGTGGCTTGATACATTTGCATTTATACACAAACACACATTAATTTAAAAACATGGGCATTCAACAGCACAGAATTAAATTAAAAACTATATAATCGGATACTGGAAATGTAGAAAGGACCCATGATGTATTTTGTGAATGTATTAATCCAAATTAATCTCTCAGAGATCGTATTTGGGAGTTCTTGCTGGTGGCTCTTATAAAACTGGAAATACCTTGATAGCATTTTTACTTTCTAATATTAGAAAGAAATGGGGTGATAAAAAAACAACTGCTACTAATGACCTGTTCCATGCTATAAAATCCAAAGACTATTTAAAGCAACTCATCCTCCTTGCCAAGAAGTTCAAGTAGAAAGAATACAGCTGGGGTAAATAAAAAAAGAAATGCACAACTCAGATAAGGAAGCAAATTGAGGAAAAAAAAATATTAAACAGTGAAGTCTATGAAGTTACCAGATAAATTGTTCTACTCTATGCAGAAGTTAACAAAGAATTTTTATTTTTTTCTTCTCTCTCTCTCTTTTTCCTTTGTCCTCTCTCCCTCCCCTTCCTCCCTTTTTTCTTTCTTCCTTTCTCTTTCTCTCTGTCTTTCTTTCTTTCATCACTTCAGATATATACATTCCAATAAAATATTTGTATTCTCTTATGGAGGTTGGTAAACTTTTCCTATAAAGATCCAGATAGTAAATAGTTTCAGGTTTGCAGACCTTGCAATCTACATTGTAACTATTCGGCTCTGCCATTGTATTTTGAAAGCAGCCATAGACAATAGTAGATGTATGTGCATGGCTGTGTTCCAATAAAATTTGTTTATAAAAATAGGCAGCAAGTGTGATTTGGTCTGAGATTTGCAGTTTTCCAAACCTTGTTCTAGAAAGTGATCTTTTACACACATTTGCCCTAATACTATTTTTTTATGAGCAACAGGAATATGAGTAATATTATCTGATGCAGTAAAGAATGGACCTATTTATTTTGCTCATTACTGACATTTAAATATAAGATGGAATAATTATCTATGAATAGTATGTTTTAGGTATGGTGTTTAGCATTTTACATATATGATCTTATCTAACCTTTAGGACAATACTCTAAATTTGGTATAATTATCCCCATTTTAAGGACATGCAGCAGTAAAGAACTCAGATGAATCTGTGTCAATTTTAAGTGCCAGTGTTGGAATTTAAAGTCTTTGCCTTTTCCAAATATTTGTGCATGTGTATGTGTGTGTGTGTGTGTGTGTGTGTGTATAAAATATCTCTATGTGATGAAAAAAGAGTATACCTCAAAGACCTGATAACAATGAGACTATAGATAAGCATGCCATAAAATATAACATAATGGGAAAATAGTTACCCCTTGATTTCAAACACTGTGATATTCCACTGCAAGAAGGATTTATTAGTTTCCAAGCCAGTGTTCCTTCCTTTAAAACTACTTAGAATACAAGTAAAAAAAAAAAATCAAATGCCAGTGGTTCTTTTTAAATTATTTCTTATGTATTTTTAATTGATAATAATTGTGCAGTTTATAGGCTAAAATGTTGTTTTGATCTATGTATACATGTGGAAAGATTAAATCAAGCTGACGTATTCCTCACCTCACCAATGTCATATTTTTGTGGTGAGAACATTAAATATTTGTCACTGAGGACAGTGCCACCACCCAGGCACCATCTGGGAAGGGGTGGTGCTGAGTGGTTATAGCCATACCTGGAGGGAGGTATTGACATTGACAAGCGGTGGACGAAGTCATGAGTGCGAAAAGTCCTTCAAATAGCGGGACAGTCTCATGCAATGAGGAGTTACCCATAATACTAAAAGTCTCCCACCCTTCTACATTCATTAAAAACAATAAAAAACAAAAGAAGAACAGTCACAACAACGACACAGAGGTGTTGGCTTGTGGCAGATCTTGATTATCTACCTAACAGCCACTTCTTCCTTCTTCCTTGCTAATATAATTTGCATTTCGTTCAGGTGGCAGTCAGATGCCAATGAGCTCAGGGAATGCTGACCCCTCCCCAGCTACTGTTTGTTTTTTTTTTTTTTTTAAGCCAATCACAGTAGCTCCCACTTCGCTCTTCCAGTGATTGGGTTTAGACAGGGACACCTAACTCTGTCTTGGCCTAATAGATAAAAGAGAAAGCCTACCTAATAGACTCTTGGAAATGTTTCCCGTTATGATTAACAAAAAAGAAAAAAAGGAAAAAGAAAGTTGTAGGAAAAAACATTTATCCCTACTCTCTTCTTCCTGATTTGGACATTAGCATGTGGAAATTTCATGCTTGGAATTGCTGCAATTTTTTCTCAACTGTGAGAGAAAAGGGAAGAGAAACTCAGAGAAACCAAACCAGTGCCTGATGTTATTTATCCAGAAAAATCTGGATAAACCCCAGGATTACTTATCTTTGGGTTTCTGTTATATTTGAAAATATCCCTGCACTGTAGGTCACTTTTACTTAAGCATTCTCTTAGTTTCATCCAAGTATTTGAATTGCTACATAGGAACTATAATTTCTATTTGCCCAGGGACAAAGAGGTATACACCACAAGCAGGGCTCAGAAATATTTCTCATCTTTGGCTCAAAAAATTTTGAACAGGACTTGAGAGAATCTCTGCTTACCCATGCACAAGTTCAAGTTCATAGCAAAATACTTATATATTACCCCAATTTTGGAAAAATTATTTAGTCTCAAAGTGAGATGATTTTACAACTTTATGACTACGAAAACATAAAGTGCAAAATGCATTACACTACTTGATTTAGAAAACAGAGGTCTCACATTAGAAAACAACATTCTGCCATTAAGGAAACTGTGTTCTCAGGACATAAATTAGTAAAAGTTGTTATTTCTATAATTTTAGGAAGAACAACTCTGAATGAGCATAGCTTAAAATGATAAATACTCTTTCTAAAAGATCTACTATTACTTGTTATACTAAAATAATTGATATTACTGAAATACAATTTTATAGTGAATAATAATTTTGACCTGAGACAATCGGTAGGTGGAAGGCTTATAAATTCAGGTGCATGGAACCATGTGAGGGCAAGAAGGTAGAGGATGGAGAAGGGGAATATCATTTGTCAAAAAGAGATTAAAAAGGAAATTTGATTACAGCTTAAAATCATTCTGTTCCATGCATTCCCACCAAATGAATATTCTCTTTCTTTAAAAAAGATGGCATTTTAATATGTTGATACTTTTAATCAAATGATGCATTCCAGCGATTATATCTACAGAAGGAACATTTTTAAAAGTCTATCTTATACCCATCAATCTAATAGAGGAAAGTTAGTAAAACTAACTTTTTTGGGGAAGCATGAATTGGGTTATGTTGATTTCAGAGTTCATCAATACCTCCTGTTTATTACTAAACCAAATTTGAAACATACCTGAATCTGAATAGTCAGTCATCTTTTGTCTTTTTTGAATGTCAGTCTTCTTGATGGTCTATGGCGTCACGTGCTTGCCTAATGCTATTAGAGCTTTTTTTGGACATTTGGGTGTGGGAGGGACAATAAGCATTTGCAACAGAATCTTCATCTCTCTGACTTTTCCAGTGCCATCTGGATTCCTGCATGTTCTCTACATGCCTATTTGGAAGGAGAATTAGATAAAAAGTGGATAAAAGGATGTAAACATGCAAAGAAAAAGGAAGCGCTCTCTTATTCAACTCCCCCAGTCGAGCTGCTTCCTGATTAAAGTCCTAATATATGGCAACTGGCCTGTGAAGTCCACGCCGAGGCATGAGAGAGTTTGGCATGATCAAACGAGTGCATGAATTCTGCCTCGTCCTGTCAGCCGTAACTGAACAATCCAGCCTAGTGATTGGAAGAGCAAATTTTCTTTGTCCTGCACATGCTGTATTTATCCTTCATGAATATCCACAAAACTCAGCAGGGATTTGGCTGAGAGAGTAGGATCACTCCTTGCAGAAAAACTGGTAATAAATCTGGGAGGCTTTGTACAAGATCTGAAAGCTGCCTTCACACTTTGCCGGAGGAGGCATGTATAGCCAGGAGTAAGGAGATTATGTAAACTACAGAGGCGGACTGGGGGAACTTGGCAAGGCCAGACCCCAGTCGGAATGCCCTCTGAACATTCTCTGAACAAGAGGAAGTCAGAGGCTCAGAGTAGGGTCTGGGTGTATAATTCTTTCCTTCTCTCACTGGAAGTCAAATAGGAAGTTTGCATGCTATTAGTCTTCCCTTGAAACACTAGAAATTTAAAAGAATTTTTCTATTTCTAACTTGGACAGCATGCTTTAAATGCTAGTTTCTATTTTGCACATTTACCTTAAGTATTGCTCCACGACACTTATTTGCAGTGTCCTCTAAACAATTTTTTTTTTTTTAACGTTTCTATTTCTCCCAATACTTTGAAAATATGCTTTGGAAATGGCTTCTGGAAATGAGATTTCAGAGTACGTAACTCCTTGATTAACATCACGTGGAACGCTTATTTTAAAATGTTAGAAAGCCTAACCACCACGGTCTTCCCCTTATCTACAGAGAATTTGGATTCTCTGGTGTGGAGCCCATAAATCTGCTGTTTTAACAAGTTCTAAGGTGATGCTGATATACACCAAAGCTTGGGCACCACTGTTTTTGGAAATTAGGAGGAGGAAAGACTACGAAAGAGAAAACAAGGTGACTGGAGCTGGGAAAATAAACAAACCAGGTGAATTTTTTTTTTTTCTACATGGCTTTGGCATAGCTTAAATATCACTAAATACAAGCCACGTTTGCTTTAGGATGCCAGTTTACCCACAATACGTATTCATGAGAATTTTTCTTAACAAACTTCAGCTTCGTAAGTAGGAATGAAAAATTTCTAAATCTAATGTGGCTAAGTCTGAAAAACAGAACATGAAATCACATGGGGAACATCTTTCTGGATAACCTTACAAAGAGAATCTTTATTTTCTATTTACTTCTCTCTTTATGAAATGCTTCTTCTAATATTGCATTCTTATAAGGCAATAATACATCAAGAAACAAAACTAGGCCTTCAGGGAGGCAGGAAGCTAGAACAAGATGCTCTCAAATAAAATATATTAATGTACTAATTACAAAGGTGCTTTGATAAGGAGAAATACATCAGGGAATTTGGGGTGTGCAGACCTCAATAACTTTTATTAAGTTAGTTGAAGGAATATTTACTCTAATGTATATTCTCAAGGATGCATTTCTCTCCATGGGTTTTCAAGAACTTCATCAGACTTTTTATCTCTTCTCAGGAAACATAATTTTTAGCTACAACAAACATGGAAATGAATACAATAGTACAGGAATAAGATTTGGGCAAATTAGGGAAAATTTCCTCCAACTCCATTTTAAGATTAAAAAAATTAAGATTCTCAGATTCCCAGTGTGGATATGTGGACTTCAGTCTACCAGAAATCAGGCTTATTCTGAAATTCCGTTATTCATTTACAAAGACAACTCTGATTTTTCTTTTGGAGAGTCTCAAGTATAGCAATGTTTCAGATTGAAAATGGTAGGGGAAATATATTATTAGATTAATTAGATAATTAGCAAAATTCACAGCTGCACCCTTTGACAACACATTCAGTGCCTCTGTGATAATGAGGCACACAATAAACTTTTCAAAAATGAAATTTACAGAAATATTTATTTATCTGATATTTATTGTGAAAGCTGATTAAAAAAGGCCTTATATTCAAACAAACTAAGCTGTTGTAGATGGTAATCAAGGGCCTGTTTTATAGTCTTGATTTTGTATTTCTTTATTCATAAGCATACACAAAAATGTATTGTACATTTCTACTTTTATATGCATATCTATAGTTCAGTTGTATGATATTTATTACTGGCTTTCATAATTGAACCACTAATGAGGTGGTAGAATTGTAGCCATGTGTCTCCATCAGGCAAAATACAAATCAAAAATCTTGTTACTTTCAAAGGAAGTAGTTATTTCTTTTTCTTTTCTTTTTTCTTTATTAGGGTGCACGAGATAATTTCTAAGAGAGTAGATATTATTTTCAGGCATTTAAATATTCTTTCAAATATCTCCCTAATAAGGAAGTGAATATTTTCTCCTGTTGTCAAAAAGTGCAGCTGTGAGTTTTTCTAATTGCTCAATTAATCTAATGATACACTTTCCCTATCATTATCAAACTAATAAGTTTCAGCACTCAAGTTGCATTCTTTACTGGAGCTGTCTTGTTTGTTTTTAATAATATTGACTTGTGAAATTGTCTACTTACTTATTATAATTTACTAATATAAGTTCCATATTTCCCATTATGAATGGATTGGCTTTTGAACCTAGAAAAATGTCACTTTATGCAAAAGATCTCATCTAACTAACTTTAGCATTTTCACCTTTGTTTGAATTTCAGCTATCACTTTCCTGAAATTACAGAATGTCTAAAGGGACTTAAAAAAAAAAAAACTAAAAGAAATATTATCACTATAATAACAGGCAATTATGCAAAAGAATAAATGGACACAAGAAGTATTTCTGCTAAATTAATATTTTATCTTGAATGTTTACACAAAATATACTTATTTATTTTTAAATATAAAATAAATTGCATCAGAAAATAAATTGCTGTGTTGTCATAATTGATTTTCAGTAACATTTCCTTTTTACGAGTTTTCAGAGGAAGCTTAGAATACAGGTTTCCCTGTCAGATTGACACACTTTTCCAAAAATAAGATCCTTTCATAAATGTTTCTCAGTAGTATTATATATTGTCCCCTATTCCAGATCTCTCTAGCTTTGTCGCTTCTTCAAATTGTAGTTTTGGTGGAAGGATTACTTCTCTGTTCTCGCTCGTAGATTGTTTGTCCATATGATTAAGAATTGGAATAGTAAATTGAAAGGTCACAGAATTAGTAAATAGTGCAACCAAGATGCTAACCTAATCTTGTTCTGAAGCCAGCGTAGTTCATATTTATGTCATATTGCCAAGGATCCTGTTGGATTTATTACCCACAATGTTGAATTTCCGAGTTATTCAACTTACTCTCTATGTGAACCTCAACTCTCTGTCTCTTAATTCCAGGGAACTCAAAGCCTTATTAAAGTGCAGGTTTTGATCAGCTTGTTGAGTTCCCTTTGAAATTTGTTCAGAGTTCCTCTCTCGGTTCCTGTCATATCATTACAATTTAGTAAGTATGATCTTTGTTCTAGTTACAAAGATGGACCTGTGAACAATTCTTCTTGAAGGTCCCATGTCCTTTCTCTCTTACCTGAATAAAAAAAGTTTCTATATAACATGTTTGACTTCTAGAATTAGGGAATTTAAGGGGAGAAAACATAATAATTAGACTTTCCATGTCATCATAGTGGCACATTGATAACTATTTAATATCTAAAATAACTTTTTAAATAAATGTCCTATATATTTTCTCCATTATTTAAAAATATAAAATGAAAGCTTAAAAGTAAAAAAAAAATTCTTTAAAATGCTTTACTGTCAATTTCCTCTGTTATTAGAGGTAGTAGTTAACAGACCTTCAATTTTTGCTAATTTTTCTGCTTTTCTTTAACATTACAAATAATATTTGTAATGAAAACTTTGTTGAAAATAATCTTTTTACATAATTCCTTAAACAATTTTGTAATTTATTAATTTATATACCTTTCTTATTATTTTTATTTCAGTTTTCATCTCCACAATATAAGACTAAATTGTTTTCCAAGATTGATTCATTATTTTTATATATAAGTGTGTATATGCATAAAAATTAAATAGTTGATTGAGAATTGAGAATTGCAAATTGAGTAGAATGCACTTTAACACACACACGCACATACACACTAAAAAACAGACTTTAAAATTTGAATCCCAGATTCATGTCAATGTTTATGCAAAGTGTCTGCAGAAGAGAGTATCCAGTTAAGCAATACATCAGCTTCAGTTCTAGAAGTCATAATCAGACTTCAGAATGTTTCGTGGCCATTCGAATACTGAACTTGATAGGATAATACACCTTCAATCTCTGACCTCAATTGTCAACAAAACTATTTTGCTGTATTAAGGGAGCATTGTTTGAAGAGAGAAATCCAAGCTAACTCAGCCAAGAAAAATGAAAACTAAATGCTTATGCATGACCTATAGAAGCTTATAAAAGTATCTTACTCCTTCAACTGCTTTGGATGACATGATAGTTAAAAGCCTATCAACCTGAACTTGAAGTTATGTCTTGACCACTGTCAGCATTTTGAGGAGGATATTATTCACATGCCATTCAAGACCTAAACATGTTTTTATCATCACTGCCAAGAAAGTCATAAATAACAAATGTCATGTGTCAAATTCTTGTTTTATGTCAGAAGAATCACAATAGCTGGGGGAAAAAAAAGAATAAAAAATGCAATTTAAAAGTTTTAGACTTGGCCTAACTGTGGGCTCCGTCTCTCTGGAGAAATAAAATTTTTGTGTGGCTCAGTTTCCCCAGCCGAAAAATAAAGGCATTGGGCCAAATAATATTTCAAGTCTCTAAAGCTTTAAAATTCTATCATTTTTTTTTTTACTTGAAGCTTTAGCTGATGTATGTGAAAACTTTTGAAAAAGTTATCTATGTCCTCCAAAATGAGAAATTATTTTTAAACACAGATAGCAGACATGGCTCACGCAAAGCTTCCCCTTCTTATCTTTGGATACAAAAAATATTATCTCAAAAAAAGCACCCCTCTATATTCTACATATTTGTTTTGTAGCTCATGCTCTTGCTCTTATTCCACAAAGTAAACAAACATTCTGGTGGGGTTAAGGATTAATGGCAAGGAATTGCATGGCTGTACAGCGTGTAACCTTGAGGGATGAGATCAAGGGAAATGTCAGTCAAACACCTGCCCTTAGTGCAGTTGCTAATTAATTCGTGAACATTGACTCGAGTTGCAGATTTTTGCTAGTGTACAAGGGAATGAAGTCCCATCCTATAAATACTGCCTTGATTTAATGAGGCTTTAATAGGATTAAATGGTTTTAACTTTATGACTTCATGTTTTTTATTATGGTTGTGTAGTGCTTTCCAATATGGATAGATATAAATTTCACTAAGTTTTAAGAGTAGACTCTGAATGAAAGGTAAGGTGAATAAAAAGGGGAGGATGTGTCATTAGCTCAGTAACTTAATTGTGTGAAATTTTAAAATAAAATTAAAAGTTAAAATGATCTTGGGCTACTTAGAAGTAAACATGATAAGTTTACTCAGGGTCTCCCTCTAAATTAATTATCATCTAGTTAAATAGACGGCTTTCTGTCACTCTGCATCTGAGCTATTTTGCCATACCAAGGTCTCAAATTTATGCAGAGATGGATCCTATTATAAATCATTTTTAAAGTTATATTTTGTTATCTTTTCTATTTGCACATGACATACTGATAAATGTTGTCATTCTATAAATATTTTGGGATAAAATAGGAATGTCTTTTGGATTTATTCTTGGTTGCTACAGGTTTCTATTATTAAAATTTTGCTTTGAGTTCTCAGAAAAACTGAAAAGTGATTTTTTTGTGCTGCCATTTTAGGTGTTAAAATAACTAACATTGTGGTATAATCTTAACCAGTAAGATTTCAGGCCCAGGTTAGGCTTCTTTATTATTATTTTTATCATCATCATCATCATCATTATCATTATTTTAGTCAAAATTAATGGAAATGCACTACTTAAAAATGACACATATACATATACTGGGATTTATGGTGTCTGTAACAATAAGATATTTTTAAGCTAATAACTACTGTGAAATGGAGTAATTGTGCAAATCAAATCGTATCACTCCCTGGCTATAAAACAATTTAAACACTTACTGTTTATTTTAGGATAAGGACAAACATTCTTAATTATTGCCTATGTTCTTAATCCTGCCCAATTTTCCAGCTCATGTCATTCTATGCTTTCTAGTTATTGTGATAAATGAGAGCAAAAAAAAAATCCTTTCTCTTTCCTTAACTGAACCGTGTTTGCATCCGGACTGCAAGCATTATGCTTGTTTCTCCTCATGATTGTATCCCCAGCTTCTAACAGAATGCCTAGTACATGCTTATTAAATGAAAGATTTTTTTTTCAATAACTCATATCTGTTAATCAATGACAAGAGCTATCATGCTTTCTACCCCCTTCTCTTGAGATGCTTATGATTGATTCCCAAATATCATCCCCAATCTCCCAATCTCTCTTTTTTTTTTCCTCTTGCCCATTTTTCACTCAAGAGCTTGAAAATGCAAGATGCTCACTTTGCCAGGCTTTCCTGCAGTGGAGGGTGGTCAGGAGAGTGTGTTCTGATCAAGACGACCAGAAACCAAGAAAGAACTATTTTCCTTCTCAATGAAAGTAGAGACATATACTTTGTTTGTTCGTTTGTTTCAGGGGTATTTATTTATATATTTGCTTATTTATTTCTAGTTCAGAATATTAAGGGGGTACAAATGTTTTTGGTTACATGGATCACTTTTGTAATGCTTGAGTCATGGCTGTAAGTTTGCCCATCACCCAAATAGTGTTCACTGTACCCATTAGATATGTTTTCTCCCATCCCCTCTGCCCCCTTTCCCCCTGTTTGATTTCCACTGAGTTCTACTTCCCTCTGTGCACATGTGCACCATCAGGAAAATGTAAATTAAGACCACAGTGAGGTATCAATTTACCCCTGTTAGAATGGCTTTTATTAAAAAGTCCAACAACAATAGATGCTGACTGGCATGGATGCAGACAAAAAGGAACACTTCTACACTGTTGGTGAGACTGCAAATTAGTACAACCTCTATGGAAAACAGTATGGAGATTCCTCAAAGAATTAAAAATAGACCTACCATTAGATTCAGCAATCCCACTGCTGGACATCTATCTAAAAGAAAAGAAGTCATTTTATCAAAAAGACACCTGCACTCAAAAGTTTATAACAGCACAATTCACAACTGCAAAGATGTGGAATCAACACAAGTGCCCATCAATCCACTTGTGCATTAAGAAAATATGGTTTGTGGATAGCATGGAGTACTACTCAGCCAAAAAAAGGATGCATTACTGTCTTTTGCAACAATCTGGATGGAACTGGAGACCCTTATTCTAAGTGAATTATCTAAAGAATGGAAAAACAAACACCACATTCACTCTACTAAATTGGAACTAACTGAAAACATACACTTGTATTGCCCTGACTACCCATGGGCTTCCTGCCTTTGGACATGGCTGTGAGGATATTGCACTTGGAGTTGGGAATGTGGTCTTGCTAAAATCAAACAAACAAACAAACAAACAAACAAAAACAGAAGAATTGCAGAGTTGCTACCCTGACATTGTCAAGCTGCTGACCCAACCCATGACACTGCCCACCATCAGGCTTCTATTTACACAGACAAAAAATATTCAAACCACTGATAATTGAGGTTTTCATAACTTGATGCACAATTGTATTCCCCCAGCTCATTATTCTTTACTTATTTTTCCAAGAACTTCTCTTATCTCACGGAGAAATCAGACTGAACTAGGAAAGAACTTCTGTATAGAAACTGTTGGTTGTTTGGCTCCATATCAAACTCTGTATCTAGAGAAGGCAAGCTTATTACCCTGTATCTTTCCTGATACTGGCCATTTATCCTTGGAATTATGTTTCTACTTGGCTTCCTTTACCTGACCTTTCCCATTGCTCTTGAAGAAGTGTGACTTCTGTTATGGATCATTTCTTGCTTCGTGGTGGATAATTACTTAAGTAATTAGTTCATTTGTACGTTCAGTATAGGACAATCTATTTCTTAGAAAAGGAAGGGCCTCCTTATTTCTAGCTTTTAGTAAATAACAAGAAAGTATTTATAATTCTTATATTTTTCTCTCATTCTTTTTTTACAATTTAGCTTCTTTAGCTAAATTTGTCTATTCATATTTTAATATATAGTTGTACTGCCATAGACTCTCAGATTAATGTGGAAAAAATAACATCTGAGTTGAATGTTTATAGGTGTTTTTAAATTTTCCAGTGCCCACCAGAATAACAGACTCTAACTGTGCTCTTTCTCAAGCAAGACTCAGAGGATTAATATTTTTCCAGTTAGGGACTTAACTTTCTAATACCATCTTCTATCCCATTGTCATTAATTGCCAGGTTCTCATACTTATGTTTATTAATATTAATGGTAAAAGAATGCCCTTAATTTTGTCTTTTGAGTTGTATCCTTCAAATTTTATCTATTTGTAGGATGTCATTGGTCACCTCTGTGATGCCTCGGTGAGTCACAGAAATTGTGAGTGTGTGTGTGTATGTGTTCTTAAAGTGTGTGCCATGTTGTCTTGCTCTTATTTGTTTCCCTTTATCTCCTTGAGAAGAACATGTTTTCCTTGAGGACAGGGATCTCATTTCCTTCTTCGTGGTGTTTTAAATTCCTAGAACAGAGCAAGAAAATAATAAATGTTTGATGAATCATTGAATGAATGAGTGAATGAATGAATGTATAAATATTACTTCCCATGTCTCAGACATATAGTGACTTTGTATTTCTGTGTAGCTGAGGGTTCACTTGTCAAGTCTATGAAATCACTGAAGAACTATTACCTTGGGCATCGTTTGTGACACTTTTTAATATGATCTAACAGTTTTGTAACTCTGTTTCCACATTAAAAAGTAACAAATGTTCTTTCTTTGGAAAATCAAAATTGAATTTATGTGATACAATATGCTTATGCAAACCATAATGTAATCAAATGTCTCCAGCCTTCTGTGGTCACAAATGCTGTTGATGGATGTTAGATGAACTCCAGGGTCTTTTTTTAGAAGATTCTGTGTTGCACCATATTTTCTTTGGCAAATTCATGCAATGAAGATTTTGACTAATCTTTAGGAATCATAATTACTATATAAGTTATTTCCTTCTCTATCTATTCCTCCTGCTTCAGTTGTGCTGATAGAAAATAAATAGGATTTATCAAAATTAAAAACTAATGAGATAATCTTCTCTCAAAGCATTTCTTCATAAGTGTGTAAAAACAAAACCCTAAAGAGAGGTAGAGAGGCAGCAAATAGAAGTGACCAAGGGGGGGTTTAAAGTACCACTTACTTTAAATTTGACAAAATAAATACAGCTTAGAGCTTTTTGCCCTTTCCAGATACATATTATGAAATAGATGGAGTAGGCTATACTCACAGGGAAATGTGACTTTGCAGGTCAAAATAACCAGGACCTATGAAGTACAAAGAGATAAAAGAAGATATCAAAGTGAACATCAGAGGTATAATCATTAAACCAGATAACAGAGAATTTAAAATGACATGATCAAGACATTAAAAGGATATTGGGAGGCAATAGCAATATGAAATAAGAAAAATAAATCATATAAGGAATATTCATATGCATATGAATATTCAGTATATCACATAGAAAATATTTAAAAATATAATTATTACAAGAAAGAATACAATGGTTGCCTACATGTCTGGAAGGATACAGCTCAAATTGAATTAGTGCATTGAAAGATCAGATCGAAAAACTTTTCCAGAAAACAACAGTTAAAAATACAGAGATCAGTTTTAAATCAACAGAAATACTGTATGTATAAATAAACTTCCCTAATAAAGAACCTAGTCTCTCAGATTAAAAGAAAATGTATAAATAAGAACAAGATCTAACAATATATTGTCTACAAAGACATATGTAAAACAAGCAAACAAAAAAAAAAACATAGAAAAGATGGACAAAGATATCCTAAGCATATACCTATGGAAAATGGTAGGAACAATCTAACATAGCAAAATATGATTTAAGAAAAATAATTCAAAAGGTAAAAAAGGATGTTATATTCTGGTAAATAAACTAAAAGAATAATATGCTATAATCAACATGAACTTATATGTACCCAGCAATATTGCCTCAAAATATGTAAAGCTTCAACTGTCAGAACTGAAGAGAGGTCTGTCTAGACTTACAATTGTAGTTCAAGATCTTAACATATCACTCACATAAATTAATAGATCAAACAGAAAAAATAGAGATATTGAAGTTATGAACAATGCAGTTTAAATATTTTATATTTAGATATGTATTATTTTAAGAATGTATACATAGATATTTAAAATTTAAGCTATGATGTGTGTGTTTTGGCATAGAGAGAGAGAAATCTATACTCAAAATTCAAATATGTTCTTTTGAATATACTGCAACATTTACAAAATAAATCATGTACTAGACTGTAAAGATTGCCTGATCAATAAGATTTGTGCAGTCCTAGAGTCATTGAGTATCCATTATTCTAAGACTATATAGTATATTCTGTTTTACACACTGAAATTATTTTAATATACAATGATATTGAGGAGATTAAATTACCTTGACAAAGAAAACATTGTTCTAGTATAAGAGACATTTACTTTCCTAATACCCTACACACAAACATAAAGTTGCTTCTTATGTTTTTTTCAGTCTTCTCTAGTAGTCAGATTTTATGGCAATTTTCTAAAGGAAGCGTGTTGCTTTATTAATAGATATCACTTATGGAGCGTCACTTGTGTGGCACATATAGTGTTAATGGTTATGCTTTCAATATCTCAATGAAAACTCCTCGCAAAAGGTAATATTACGCCAATTGAATGAATGAAGAAACTGGGGCATGAAGAAATTAAATAACTTTTCAACAACAGAGCTGGAATGTGAACCAGGACAGCTTGGTTCCAGATGCTAGGAATTCCACAGAGACCAGGAATGTTACTTGAGGATAGGACTAGGTTCGTAAGAAGTATTCAGTCAATGCATGTTGAATTGAATTAAATTCCCTTCACCATAAAAACAGAGATTAAATATCAATTCCATTGTGGTACCCAGTTGGTGCAAAATAATTTAAAATAGAGCAAAATAAATCTCAATGCCAGCCTCCATGCAGCAGTATGCAGAGTCACTATCCTAGCAATGAGCCACATATATCCTTGCAACACACTGTTTCATGAGTGCATGTGGTAATTACAGTCGTAAGATCTGAGTAAATCAATTCCTTAATGTAGTAATGGCATTGCAAGGGTAGTAATGGTAACATTAATAACAATAACCATAATCCTATGAAAGTTTAGAAACATAAAGTCTTATGGAGACTATGCAGCTACTTGCTAAATGTATTTTTTAAAGGGGAAATAATTTATTTTTATTGGCTTTGACCCAACAAAATATTAATACCTTTACATCATTTTTATCTTGCTAATAAAGAAGTTCAGAATTTTTAACATAGTCTCCCTAAGCAATGCTCCAAATCTCGCCCTCTATTTGGTATTACAGTATCAGTAATTGGTGTCTCATGTTAACATTTATTTAAAGCTGCTGATTTAACATTTAAAAATTCTGGGGTTAATGGATCTGTGAATACGGATCCATTAACCTCAATAAAGACAAATGGAACCTCTTGTGAACTAAAATCAGTTCAGATCATGGATATGCTTTCTCTAATACTCACAACATTTAGATGGTCCTGTTAAAATGTCAGGTCATAAAAAGGTCTACTAACAGTATTATTCAAGGTGATTTTCAGTCTTTTGCCATTGTTATTGTCCTGTGCAACAGAAGCATAGCTTTTCTGTAAGGTGTGGCCCATACAAAAACTAGTTTCTACCAAATTCATTTCCTAGACCTCATGGATTCTTATAATACAACACCCCAGATTTGCCTCCTCTAAAACTTCTGTCACTGACTAAAGCCCACTGTGTTTCCTCAGTACTTATTAAAGACCCTTAAATCTTATGGTCTTCAAAATCTAATTAATCTAAGTTCTCTCTTTCAAGAAAATATAGTAAAGTAACCAGAAGAAAACTTGCATATTATAGGCACTACTGGACTTTTAACAAATATTTGAGAATGGGATGAAAGACACTAAAATTACTTTTACTACCTTTTAGCAGTATGGGCTTGGGCAGATCACCTGAACTCTCTGAACTTAAGCTGCCTCATAGTAACATGCAAGTATAGGCATGCTTTTGTATGTTTTTGTTTGTTGTTTAGTGTTTTGACGTTTAAATCAGATTTTTTTCCCCTAAAGTAATCAAGTTTAACATACAGGATAATTTATAAACATTAAATGTACAATTCAGATGAAGGATGAGAACACTTTCAATATCCTAAAAGTTTTCTAATTTTTTCCCCAGTAAATACACCATACCATGGGGGAAATCAGTATTCTAACTTCTAACATGATTGAATGAAATCATTCAAAATATAGTGCTATCTAATTGGCTTCCTTCACTCAAAGATGCATGTGTGAAATCCATTCATGTCCCTGAGTGTAGCAGCAGTTGATTGTATTGCTGTCTAGTATATGTTGTATAGATATACCAAAATTTATTTATCTGTCCTCCTGTTGATGAAGATTTGAGCTATTTCCAATTTTAGGCCAGTATGAAGGATGCCTTTTTAAAATAAAAGCTTCTTGAGATTGTGTTTATGGCCTTCAAGAGAGAAAATCCGTAAAAACACAGAGCTACTCAGGATAATCTTTACACCTTTAAAAGTTGTTTTAATTATCTGTGGCTAAATAACCACCTCCCTA
This sequence comes from Lemur catta, assembly GCF_020740605.2. Taxonomy (NCBI): domain Eukaryota; kingdom Metazoa; phylum Chordata; class Mammalia; order Primates; family Lemuridae; genus Lemur; species Lemur catta. Next base: position 19,434,641 of record NC_059132.1, on the reverse strand, counting down.
AGATTTAGTAGCTTAAAACCACAACATTTTTTAATTTATAACAATTTTCTGGGTCAGAACCTGTTCATGGCTAGGATAGGCAGTTCTGCTCCACAGGATGTTGGCTCGGGTCACGCAGCTGGTTTTAGTTAGCAGCTGAGCTAGGCCGGACGATCACATATATGACATTACTCCACTAAGTGGTTTTTTCACATTGCAACCTTGGAATTGCTCCAGGCATTGTGGACTCAGTGTTATTGAACAAAAATGGAAGCTGCTGGGCTTCTCAGAGGCTAAGCTTTGGACTGAAATAGGGCCATTGCCACTGCACCCTGTTGCATTGTGTTTCAAGGGAAAGGATATAGTCTCCATTTCCTGATGGTCAGAGTATATCACACATACAGACAAGAAAAATATTGATAGTGTTCATCTTTGAATATATCTGGCCACAACAATTAATATCCTTCCTATAAGCAAAATATCTCCACTTCCAAAATTCACACCCCATTAAGGCATAATCTCAAAGTTGTCTAAATAAAGTCCATACATGGATAAGACTTCTTGTTGCAATTCCTGGGATATAGCTCCTCCAGTGTAGTTTCTTGGGTACAGAAGTTTATGAATTTAAAGACAAGTTATATGCCCTTCCACATACCCAACATAAAATGGTGAAAGAGGTAAAAAGATAACCATATTAGAAACTCAAACAGATAATGTGAATGCCTAATAGTTGCTGGCCCATACCAGTCACAAAAATCAGCCGCACATATGTCTCTGTTCACTTTGCTGTGGGCACAGTTCTCTCTCTAGAAATAGTTCTTCATAGCTATAGACTATTGGGTGTGCCCTTCAAGCCTTTCATCTTTATTTTTTTAAATAAATAATGAATTGTGTTTGCAGCTGAAGATCTTTTTCAGCCTGCTTTCTACCATTAGAAGGACGAGGTCCCAGTATCCTCTTTGCTTTGAATTGTCTCATTCCCTTTTAGTCTAAGCTGTTGGAGCTCTCATCAATACATTTCACTTAAAAAATGCAGGTTTCCTATGAATTGTACTATGGTTCATAACATTAGGCAAAGTCCACATATATATGTGTGTGTATGTGTGTGTATGTACATATATAGGGTGTCCCAAAAGTCTCCATACAAAGGAAGAATTTTGTAATGAATGTTCTGTAAATAAAGACACATTTAGCTGAGATTTCCCATTTTCCCTATGTATGGCAATTTTGGGGACATGCTGTATATATCTTTGTGACAAGTCCCTCTTCTTTGGGCTGTGAGTCAGGGTGCTGTGGCACAATTTCTTTAAGGTTCTTATACATCTTTTGTCTATATGTCTAGCTGAGCACCTGGCTTAAATCTTTCAGACAGCTTAACGAAGCTTCTTACAACCACAATCTTTATTTGCTATTTACCATAAGACTGGTTCCACCCTTTAGAATCTTTTGCTCCCTTGATAGCCTCAAGATGAGAAAAAGTTTTATTTTCTAATCTAGTAAGTACTGGGTTGAAAATAATTTCTCTAAATTCTGCTTGAAAAGTGAGCATTTATTTTTTACTTCATCTCTCTCGTATAACCTTATCATAGGAAGCTAAAAGAAGGCAAATGGCACATCCAGTTACCTACATCCACAATTCTCTTTCTTATCCATTACCTAAAGCAATGGTCTCACCAAATTTTGCACCATATATAATAGAGATTCTTTTTTTCTGCCCCCTTCAATAGCACACTGGACTCCCAGCCTCTGCTGGTGGTCTCCTCACACTTCTCCACTTCTCGTCTCAAAGCCAGATCCGTATGTTTTACATTTTGTTATAAGAACATTTCACTTGTAAGTACCAATTTCTGTTTTAGTTATACGAAGTTGCATACCAAACCACCCTAAAGCTTTCTTTTAAAAATATTGATTATTTATTCTTTCTCTCAATTCTGTGGATCAGGAATTGGGACAGGGCTCAGTGGGGGGTATACTTATAAGTAAATAATGTGTTTTCACTAATCTTTTAACACTGCTGTTTCCCTGTCTCAAATCATTTATTCTTCTCCTTCCTCTCATTTTTAATCGGAATACAATCTAGTCATGCTGTAGGACTTTCTCTAGGAAACTTCTTTTGCTCGCACAGCTTAGTCAGGTGCCTCTCATTTATGTTCTTACATCACACCACCCTCATTTTTACTATAATGTTTATCATGATCTCATTAAACTCTGAGACCAGGACTATGTCTTCCTTCTTCCTCACTGCACTTTGCACTGTGCCAGAGACAAAGTGCATTTACATTAAATATGTGTTGACTAAGAGGACCTGCATCACCAAATACATTGGAATAGTTGGAGAGATATGTGAAGAGAATATATTCATTCTGTACATAGGAATAATAATAACTAATATGAAGTGCACATTAACTATATGCTAGTCTATATCATGTCCTAAATTTTATATACCTGCTTTGAATTAGTCTTCACAAAGCCCTCATTATCCTCATAAAATTTACAGAGGTAAGACACTTTCCCAGCGTGCCTCAACTTTAAGTGACAAAGCCTGGATGTAAACCTGATTCTACCTGGCTGTGAGCCAATGTTTCTCATTACTAGATTACTCTGCCTTCAGAGAAACAATAGTTCACATTTTTATTTCTAGGATTATACAAATAAATCTAAAGTTCGCTTGGAGGCTTCATTCCACAGATTGGAACCATGGCTATAACTAATACTTATACTATAGTCACCCTACTCACTTGATATAAAGGATTTAAAACATGGCGACCATGTGTCTATAGCCTGGGCACCAATTATTAATCAATTCAGATAGCTGTACAATAAATTTTGTTGTGATACATTTGTGTAGATTGAGACAAGACTTCTGGAGGCCAGGTTTATCCAAAATGAGATCATGTTACTTTCCTGTACAAAATCCTGTACAGGTTACTGAGAATTCTATCTCACTCCTAATCATGATGTAGTCATGTCATCGTAGTCTCCAAAACATGCCAAGTTCATTTATAACACAGAGGTTTTGTATTTGTTGCTACTTTTGCCTGGAACCCTCTTCCCTCACACACTAACATCACTAATCCATCCATCCTTTTGATCTATGTATATTTGTCAATTTCTCTGAGTAGACTTCCCTAATCTCTATCTAAAATAGCCTGTTTGTCAGGATTTATCCCTTTTGCCAAGATCAAAGGATAGTTATTATTGATTCCTTACCTGATATTATAACATGCATTTATTTGTTTACTATTTCTTCTCTATCTTATTCTCTATTGTATAAGCCTCATGAGGAAAAGTGTTTTTTAACTATTGTGTGTCTGCAAATATATCAATTTCTAACACTCAGTAAGTGGTTATCACATCATAGTTGAATACATGAATGAATAACTGGTCATATCATCTAAGTTCTGATCATTTCACTGAAAGCTCACGCTCTTTCTTTTCTTTTGTTGAGTTAGGTGCACCACATTATACTCTCACAGTACCTTGAATATATCTCTACTATTGCGCTTGCCACATTGTCCTGTCAGTGTTACTTTACTTGTCCATCTTTTCTAGAAGACTATGAGGTCAGAGTCATTGTCTTAATCATGTGTCTATTCCCAGGATTGCACATTGCAAGATATATTGTAGCCACTCAGTAAATGTTTGCTGAATGAACACAGACTAACCTTTCTCTTCATTAAAGCAGAAGTTATACCACTTAGTTTAGTCTACTGTTGATGTAATACAATAGTTTAACATCAAATTGGCATTTTAATTACAAAATACACTATAATTACCTAGAAGATTGTATGTTGGGAAGATTGGCTGAAAATGACATTGTATCTTGAATCCATGTAATTTAATGAGCAAGATATGTTACTCTAATTAAATTTCTAAAGAGTTTCTACTATTTTAAAGCCTAGTTTATAATCCAGAGAAAATATAGCCTTCAAATTAGAAAGCCATTTGTAAGGCACATTCACTGTGCTGCAATTTAAACTAATCCCTAGCTCAGCTGAAATTTCTTGGGTGACCTTACAAGGTCAGTTAACCATTTGCAGTTTAAATGGCCCAATCTGTAAAATGGAGATGATGCCCGTGATGGGTTGGTGGCTGAATAATGTCATTTTTTGAGCGTGCAATGTTCTGAGCAGTATTGTATAGCTACACACCTAAGGGACTTCGGCTGTTCTTTTCACCATGACCTTTCATGTGACAAATGGATGAAAAGAATCAGATGCCCCCTCCAGCCTCCAGGCAAAATAAATTAGCTTTCAAGAAAAAAGGTAGAAATATTTAAATGTCGAAATCTTATCTACCTTTCCTTTGACGCAATTTTGTCTTCTTCAATGAAAAGCTCAACATCAAGACCGATGCAAAGCCCCAGCCTGCCCCTACAGATTTTATGAAGCTTTTCTTGGTGTAGTTTCTTGTTTGTTTGTTTGTTTTTTCCCCTGCTTTTCTCTCTCAAGGGAATATGTGAGAGATTCATGTATTTGCCAGTGCCAGAATCATGTAAATTCAGATTCTTTTCTAACTCCCAGGCAATCACTACCAATTTATTGATGTCCTTATTGTATGTAATTTTTCTAGCCTGGAAAATAGGAATTTCACGTGGAAACAATAATTCCCAGGAATAATCTTAGAATTAATGCAAAATTAATATGTATCCAAAAAGATAGAAAATAAACAGTAAATATAAAGATTTAATACTTAACACTAATACTGTTAAAACTTTATGATGACATTTAATAATGAAATTGTACAGTGGTAGTATATTTCCGGAAGAGGTTGCCAATACAGGTAAGCCAGTTGCTCATGATAAGCACCAAACTGGTCTCCAGAAGCTCCAAACATCTGACAATAAATAGGCTTTCAAACTTGTTCCAGAAAATCAGATAAGCATCAGAAGCTGACTTTTAGCCAACTTTAATTACTATGAAAATAGGTAAAGACTTCAAACACTGAAGACTATTATCTTATATTGTAAGTAGTATAGGTCTATTGTCATAATGTATAGTTTAGTAAATAAGGCATAGCCAAGCTTAGAAAATACTGAAAAAAATATTTAAAGTATTTCTCTATTTAGCAAAATAGACATTGTCAGTTTCCTGGTGCTGTGAGTTTGTTTCAACTCTACTAAGCATCAACTAGATTGGATTCTCATGTTGGAGACTAGAATGCATCACTGTGTGAATTGAAATGCATTACTCTGTGAATTGGAATGAATTAGGCACACTCTATTGCACTTCTCTCCTGTCATATTTCTGCTGTTCTAAAAATGGTTTCTATAGGAGTTTACTATCAGATCCAGGACAACACTTTATAAACAAAATCTAATGGAAGCTTTCATCTGTTAAATTTTATTACAACTCACATTAGCTCCTTTTTATGCTATAAGCACACTTATTGTGTAGGTTACAGATGTATCGTCCACAACTATCTAGGAAATGCAGTAGTTTAAGTACCTCAGGAATACAGAAAAAGAAAGCATTTTGCATTAAATATGTGTCACTTTCAATACCTTTAAAATTAAAATTAAGTCAGAATTTTTTTTCTTTCTTTAACATGATATTTAATTCCACTTTGGAGAAAAATTTTAGTTTGATCAGGATAATCATAATCCACAAAGCACCGTGAGATCTTTATTGAAGCTCAGTATTTTTCATTAGAGTCAAAATATTTGGATTGCCAGACTGAGAGATGTTTGATGAAAGTCATCTAATACTTTTTCTTATCCAATGTATTTCAAAAATTAGACATATGTTCTTATTGTACCAACATGGATATATGTAGATGTCCATGTTTCCTTAATAATTCACCCTCAATTTTGAGAATTTGTTTCCTGACTTGGTCATATTTGAAATTTTGTTTGGGGAATACATTGGAGAATTCAGTTTCAAAATCATGATTCCTATTCTTATTCTGTGAAAATTGACTCTACATGAAGAAATAATATGTGCCCAGTTTCAATCCTTTACATATTATGTGTTCACATGCATCTTTGCTTTAAACTTCATAGTTTAAGAGAATGACACACCGAGCATCTATGGGTATATGTGTGCCTTAAAAATCAAGATGTTCGACTTGGTAGCACATCCTTGCAACATTTTAATATTGTCTTTGGTTTTCTTGATGATTTTTCCCAGAGCTTTATTGTGTTTTTATGCTCATGGATTTTTCATCTTGCTCAAATAAGTCATTGATCACTAAATTCAACTCTTTTTCCAATCACTACATCATGCCAGGTGTCACGTCTTAGCAGGGGGAGGCCTCTGCACTGTTGCTTAAAATCATTGCTTGACAACAACTTATTTAACATGTAATTCAATAAATACACAAATTGCACAGGAAAATTGATAGCCTAATTGTTTGGAGATAGCAATAACACGACATTAATATGCTAGTTTTTTATTAGAACATGTGAAATGTTTATTGCATTGATATCTAACTAGGGATAGATAAATAACACCATCAATTCCATTTTAAAAATGAAACTATAGCTAATTTAAATATTTTTGCTCTAAATATAAAAATTATAAATAAAGAGCCATCTTATTTGAAGAAATGAGTGGATTTAGCAATATGTATGTTAATAAAGTGCTCAGTGAGACTGAATCAGGAAATATGCTATTTATTAGCTCACTTCCTAGTATGTATCTACTTTATTAATTAAATCTTTGCCTATATTGTATATGATATTTGATGGTAAGTTGGTGAAGTCACATAAACACCAAAATTCAAGTTAATATTAAGAAAACCATATATTTGGCATTCTGGATAAAGTACAATTCTTGCACCATAATTTAAATTTTTCTATGTTAAACATTCAACAAATTGATAAAATCTGCCTTCTGTTGTTGTTGTTTTCTCTCTCTTTTTTTAAAAGGATGACCCTGGCAAAAATAATGAAATCATTTACCTCTACATTTCTGAGTTTCAACCTAGCTCTAATTATTACTTGCTGTATTACCTTGAAAACATTCCTTAAATTTTGTAGACCTTCATTTTTCAATTTAAAAATTGGAATAATAGTTATCTTACAGAGTTTTATGATACCAAATGAGTTAATGTAATAAAAAGCAGCCATCACAATATCTGAAACACACAATACTCATCACTCAGCCAGTCATATGCATTTCCTTCTTTTTGTCTTCTCTTCCTGTGCCACTCCTGGGATTCTTTTTTCTCATCCTACCCCCAACTATTCAGGCTAATTACAAGTTGTACCTTTGGACTGCTCTGGGGAAAGTGGCATGGCACATGGATTAGTAGAATGCAAGAATATCGTTCCCCCCTGTCTATTGCATTATTTCATTTTTTCTTGATGACTGCGTAGTGGAAACACGGCTTCCAGGTACAAGAAAACCCTCTAGTGTTCTGAGTGCCTGCTTTATTCTCATTGAATGGACTCTATGAACTTTTATAACAGCAGGTCACAAATTCATCCTTGCTCTGCTCACTCCTAAACTTACACCACATGTGTGAGACATTTAGATACGTTCATTTAATTTCAGCCACACCAGATATACTTACCCTTGTTTAGCCCCCTTCCCATTCCTCAGCTATGTTACTTTTGGTCCTAATGTGCTGTCTGTATCTATAGAGAATATCTTCAATACTTTTTATAATGAGCAACTAAATGACAAATAAATTCACATGTATGCACACAATTATATTTTAAATCATGACATAACATCATTTCCAGTTTGGTTTTTAATGGAGGCATGTATAAGATACTATGGGAACAAAGAGATTGGAAAAAAGAGATCTGTTTGGAGAAGCTGGAAAAACCTCACAAAGAGATAATGTTTTGCTGCATCTTGACACATGAGTAATGATTGACTAAAAAGACAAGAAGAAATGATATCCCCCTCTCTCAACAAAAACTAAAATAAAAAGAAAGAACAGAGGCAAGATTATAAAAGAACGCTGAGTGTTTGAGGGAAAAGTGCCAAATGTGTTATGGCTGTCACAGCAAGCTCACTGGAGGTTATTTACTTCAGTATGAGTTTTGATAACTTCTACATATTTGCGAGAGAGCAATTTGAAAATCACCATGTCTTTAATATATCAAATACATTAAAATCTTAATCTTAGCAGATAAATAAACATTAACACTTAGAACACAAATGGCAATCCATTAAATTTCTTTTACTTGATTTATTGTAACACGGTCTACTTACTGAGTTGAAGATTATGTACAAATTACTACAATTATGCCCAAACTACGTTCAAATAAGAAACTAAAGGATTTCTGTACTTTATGGTTTCTTTAGTAATGGTTGTTTATGGCTCACCATCAATATCAGTCTGTTGCTTATGTCAGAGCCTGCTGTCATAATGTGAAAGTAGAGCTTTATCCTAGTCTGCATTTCCAATTTTTTTTTTTACATTCTGCCAATAGCATTATAGAAATAATAATAATAATAACAATAAATACCAAAATGTGAATATTGTAATCAGTTGTTCAATAGGCATGGCACATATTGCAGAGGGAATCTAATTCTCTTTTTCTTAAACCATAATAAATAAAATGGAGCTTTCATCCTCTAGAAGAGAAAACATATTCTAGATATCCCAAAGGGGAAGATGCCTTATTGTACTCTGTTATAAAACAAAGGAGATGGTTAAAATTGCTAAGTGCCTGAATACCTTGCTGTAAACAATTTGGGTCAACTTTATAATTATTTCCAGTGTCAAGCATGGACAGATGGACAGGTTTCTCTCTTTCTCTCTCTTTCTACCTCTCTCTGTCACACACACACACAAACATACAATACACATTAATTTTAAAAAGTGTCAGATAACTTTCGATGAGATTTCACAGAGTTGTACAGATGTCAATGTTTTATTAGGGAAGTGTTATATCCCCACAATGACAGGAGAGTTTGATAATACTTACAGAGTTTAATTCATGAAAGAGTCTTTTATTGAATCAATTTTAATACAGTCCCAAAGGCCATATCTCAGAAAAGCCAGTGAGGGTTTTGTGGTGTCCCCGTCGGCATGCACTAAGGAACAGTGTGCCTTTTGCAAAGGCATGGAGGAAGGAGAGAAAAACAAGTTCCTAGTCTACCTCAGAGATTCCAGCATAGTCGTTATAACATTCTGAAGCCTATGACATAAATAACCATACCTTAATATGAAAACAAATTTTGAAATCACTTTTTTCACTATAAAAGAAAAAAATGAAAATATAAAAAACAAGGATGCATGATTGTATACTAGAGATCATGCTGTATATACAATTTCCTTTGGGTCTTGCTTATTTCTCTAAATATTGTAGCATGGGGTTCTCTGGTATTTGAAGAATGTTCTGCTTATGATAGGGTTTCATAAGTAGAACTTATGGGAAACCTATGATGCCAGTTTCCTATGCAGCTGGCATGCTTCATGAATCCCTAGGTCCAACTAAATTCTTAACAATAAGAAAGAGGACAAATCTCAGGTTCATGTTTGTGCAGGGTAAGATACGACAGTAAAACTTCTCTGGTTGATGGAGGATGCCCATTCCCCTTTAGTATGATGTTTCTGCTGGTTCAGCAGGAGCCTCAGCAATCTATAAAACTGGAGCATTAGACACCGGTGGCTGCAGGATTTCTCATTAGAGTAGGGTCACCTAAGATGATCAAAACCGGAGCCTGCCCCTTAATCCCATAGAGCAGGGTTTGATAAGATTTTCTGTAAAGGTTCAGATAGTAAATATTTTTGGATCCATAGGAGGAGAGATAAAATCAAGGCTAGTATATAGTTAAGTATGAATCAACAGAGAGAGCAAATTTCTACAAATATTTTATTGATGACATTCAAAAAATGACAATTGAGCGTAAGTTTCTGCAATACAGATCTGATAATGAGAACAATAACACTAAATTCATTGTAGTTTAAAGTAGTGTTACTTATCATCATGGTAGAAATATGGCATCATTCTCCCAGAAAGCTTTTTCTTGCTTCTCTGAAACAGAGGGACTTTCCCACCTGGGAACTTAGCAGGAGGTCTGTGTGCATCACTCTTTTGGTACTTCTGTCCTACCCCACAGTGTTGGAGAACTTTGCATGAGAACCAGGCTACAAGGAAGGTTCTGGTTAGGTTCCTGGGCTTGAATTCCCTTGGCTGCAGGATCTTTGATTTCTTACTTACCCTATCTAGAAGCTTTGGTGTCCTCACCTGTACAGTCAGTAATAATACCTGTTGGGGCTTTTTAAAGATCAAATAAGCTGATAACATGCAAAGAATATTGCATGAGATGTTGTAAGTACTAGATACACAGGTTATGATTTTGATTTATGTACAACCATTTAAAAATATTAAATTATTTTTAGCTTGCAGGCTGTATAAAAACAGGCTGCAGGCCACAGTGTGTGCTGGTCCGCCTGCATCCTTCATTTGAATACTGAGGCATTCATTCCTCTGCCCACAGGAAGTGCTGGCTTCTGCTGAGCACCTATCTGGGAATCAGGATTTGTCTTCTTCTGAAGGGATCTTTCTTGTTAATGTCATACCTATTCCCCAGAGACAGTCAGCATCTAATGACCCATCAGAGTAGGGTTACAAAGGTCCTGTTCTCAAAGGCAGGTCAACTCTTGAGGGCTATCTTAGCTCCTGAAATCTTCCTGGGATCCTCTGAGGTCTGTGTTGCAACTGTAATGCATCAGAACTTCCTCTTTCCCACTCCTGTTTTCCTCACCTTTCACAGGTGTAGTTCCTGAGACTACACCTGAAAGGACTTCAGTCACCCCACCTTGAACCCTACTTTAGATCATTCGTATCCCCCGCCCCCAGTACTGCTGATTATATACAGCTGTGCTTAATGCGCCTCAGGCTTTAGCGGCTCACATTATCCTTTACTATCCTTTGCGTGATTTTTAGGAGCATCATAACGTGGTCCTTGTAAAGCATTTTTAGATGCAAAGTAAAACTGGGGCACTTTACTATTTTCACATGATGCTCATGTTCTAATAGGATTCAATGATTCTCCCAGGAACGGAATTGAGTAAATTATGAAATATGAAAAATATTTAAGGACTGATTGGTACTGATATCCTGCATGATAACAGAATTTGTTGTTCCAAATTACAACAAAAGTACTTTCTCTGTTTGGGGGTTATTTTATTCTAATCTCCCCCCTACCACCACCTTCTCTTGCTTTCTATTTCAAAGTCAGAGAAAAGGCTCAATTGAGGGAAATATTTGCAGTCTGGTTTATACAAATACAAATGTGAGCTACAAAGTTGTGCCACCTTCAGTTTAATGCAATATTATTGCTACTTATTTGGTAAATAAAGTGGAATGTAGAGAGTATTATGATAGATTAGGATTATAAAAAGATGCAAACTACTCAAGTTTATGACCTTATATGACTTTAATGAAATGCTGGTATATAGCAGTACTTACAGACAGCCAAGAGTCCCTTAGCTAATAGAAGACATAAATAGAAAATGATTTCTATGAAATGTGCTTCTTTTAGGGTTAAATGAGACATCTTCTTCTTGCAACATGAAATAGATAGCTTTAGAACAAATAAAATACTACCTCATGTGAATGAACAGTGAATAGATGAAACTTTTTACTTCCAGAGATAGAGGCTCATATAATAGCTATATTCACAAAGGGGTTAAACAAATGGATGATTAATAGTCTATATTAGTCTGAATATTAAACTTGATATCTTAGTATTATCTACATTTTTTGCTCCACACAGTGGAGTTAATGCCTAAAGAACCCTGTCTGCTTCAGAGATAATTGTTGAAGAGGACCACCTGAGCCATTGCTTGGCTATAGTGTGAAGATTCGTTCTTCTGGAAGGAAGAAGGTTAATTTTAGTTTTATATTACTGAGATGGTCATTTCCTCCCACCAAACTAACTTCCCAAATTTCCAGGATATTCTTGGAAAGCCTGGAGATTGAGTCATTACTTGAGTAATGACTGCCTCAGCCTCAAGTTTAACATACAAATTGTGTACACTTAACAGCATCATCAACACCTGGAAATCTGTTAAAAAAGCAAATTCTCGGGTATGGCCCCACACTTCCTGAATCAGAAACTCTGAGGATTAGGCCCAGTCATCTCAGTTATAACACGTCCTCTACATCTGCAGTCCCCAACCCCTGGGCTGCAGACTGGTTCCAGTCCGTGGCCTGTTAGGAACCAGACCGCAGAGCAGGAGGTGAGCAGCGGGCAACTGAGAGAAGCTTCATCTGTATTTACAGCTGTTCCCCATCGCGGGCATCACCACCTGAGCTCTGTCTTCCCTCCCGGCTGCCCAGACCATGGAAAAATTGTCTTCCATGAAACTGGTTCCAAATGGTGCCAAAAATGTTGGGGACTGCTGCTCCAGGTAATTGTGATGACCACTAAAGTTAGAAGCACTAATAAAAAAGAAAAGTGAAATGAAGCAAAACAAAACCAAAGAAGATAAAACCAAATTGCTACAAAAAAAAAAAGATGTTGCTTAATATGGCAACACGTGAACCATCATAGAGATTGAAAGTTGTGCATATTGGGAAATCTTTTTTAGATTAGGCTTTAGTAAGTAGTTATTTTCTCTGTTAAAAAGACAGGTTTATATGACAACTAACTCTCCCCACCAACAAGGGGCTGTTCAGAGATGTGTGAGATAGTAAGACAAAGAAGCAATTGCTAAGCAGAGGCTGGGGAGGGGTGGGGGGGGAAGCAACACCTAAATTAGAAAATAGGAAACACCTTTGGTTTCAGGACATTTACTGCCTGAGATTTTAGAGCACAGACAGAATCAATAATTAAAAATTGAACAATAAGTAGTTGAAGACAGAGCACTGAAAAACCTCTGAAATTAATACTAAAGGTTCTGATTTTTAAAAACGTATTTCCTCTATAAATCTCAGGGCATAAAGGGTCAACTTTTGAAGCATTGTCATAGTAATAGTTATCCTTAATACTTAGATTTTCAAAAACTCTGAAGGTGATACAAGTGCGTGTAAAGGAAAACATATTAAAATCTCATTTCTTCCATCACTCTAGAAGTTTCAGATCTCATCTTTATTCTTCCAAACTATTCCCCAATGCCCAGATCTCAGAATTTGCTTCTTGGTCCTCAATTCTTTTAGTATATAGATTGACTTTATCCTAACCAAGGAATAAAGAATTCTTCCTCTCTGAGAAAGAAGAGAATAAATGTTAAGTAATAATTAAAGTATTGTTTTAGGAAGCCAGTATAAGAAGAAAAAAAAAAATGGAAGCATTCATTCCCCAACTAAATTCTGTTTCTTTCCCCCTGGAGCTGCCTGTCCATCCAGCCCACCACCACGACTGCCTATACTCATGTGTCCGACCTGGAGTCCAAAGACTGGCCCACATAAGGGATGCGTCCACCACCGCTGTTATCAGCATGTGCCACCTAGAGGCCTGAGGACCAGTCTGCACAGTCCCCCCATCCCCACCAGAGCTTCGTCACAGCATTCACAAACAACTACAACCACAGCCACTAGGGAGCACCCAGACACCACTGATACGGATTAAAGGCAAAGTAGTCAAATGGAGACTCTACCATGGTGCCCACCCAGAACCAAAGCCAAGGCACTCTACCTAACTGACATAGATATATCTACAGGAAAAAGTCTCTTCCTATGAAAGCTAATCCATAAAATTGGAAGAAGCAACAGTTACCTCAGACACATAAATATCAATGTAAGAAACATGAAATAATAAGGAAACACAGCAACTCCAAATGACCACAATAATTCTGCAGTTACAGACCCCAAAGAAAAGGAAATCTATGAAATCTAGGAATGCAGTCATACACATTTAGTGGAATCCTTATTAAGTGGTACATCTAAATGTGCCAGATTATAACACTAAATAGTGAAAAAATAAGCCAATTAACCTTGATTTTTCTCAACATGGTATCTAATAATGTAGATTTTTCCTCACAAAATCAACATTTATTTTGGAAAATTGTTTGCTACAAACTAAGTCATGAAAAATTGAGTTTTCACTCAGACAGGAAAAATCAGTTATATGTGCACACTCAATAACAGGTTATTCATGATGAATGTATTGAGTATAACTATCCTGTTTAATTTCCTCATCATCTATATGAACCAGTTTTTATTCTTCCCATTCTACAGACTCACTCATTCAATATGAACTGATTGAGTGCCGCCTATACACGAGGCACTCATCTAGATGTGGGGAATATAAAATAAAACCAACCAAAATCCTTACCCTCATGTTGTTTGGCTTTCAGTGGAAACTATGGCTCAGAGAAATTAAATAATATGTCCACAGTCACATACTTTGTAAGTCCTGTAACAAAATACCAAGTCTATATGACATCAAAAGTTGTGCTTTTAACTATAATACATCCAAGACTCTGAAAGTCAATAAATCTCTGATTTATCCTACCTCCCTGATGACAAGATATCTGTTTCTATTGCTAATCAAAATCAAAGATATGCATCCATTTCTTTTCTCTCCTACATAAAATCATCTGTGGATTGCTTTTGACTTTGGTCGACCCAAATAGGACTGGTGTAATACGGTGGCACCGAGGAAAAGTAGTGATATAATTTAAACACCAATCCAGAAATATATGAAGAGTAAGTAGCTTTAAGAGCTATATAATAGTGTGCCCTAAGATTTAAAAGAGAGAGAGAGGGAGATTGAGAAAGAGAGAGAGGCCAGGCATGGTGGTCACGCCTGTAATCCTAGCACTCTGGGAGGCCGAAGCGAGTGGATCTCTTTGAGGTCAGGAGTTCGAGACCAGCCTGAGCAAGAGCGAGACCCTGTCTCTACTAATAATAGAGAGAAATTATCTGGCCAACTAAAAATATATATAGAAAAAATTAGCCGGGTATGGTGGCACATGCCTGTAGTCCCAGCTACTCGGAAGGCTGAGACAGGAGGATCGTTTAAGCCCAGGAGTTTGAGGTTGCTGTGAGCTAGGCTGACGCCAGGGCACTGACTCTAGCCCAGGCAACAGAGCGAGACTCTGTCTCAAAAAAAAAAAATGAGAGAGAAAAAATAATAAACTAAACAGATAATCAAATTGTATGCTTCACAGCAATATAATAAGATATTACTTCTTTGGAAAAATTAACATAATATAAACAGTTCATGGTATCTAGTTGTTTTCAGACATTCATGAATATATTAACTTTCAGGAAAGAGCTTATAAAACTACATAAAATTTTGTATTTTTTTCCTTCTTATAAACCACCTATTATCTTAAATGTCTTTTAAGATGAAGAATCAGCTAAATATGGTATTGTGCTTATTCTTATGTTTAATTCCAAAGCAAACATTACATATAACAAGCATTCTGGTGATAAATTCTTAGTTGAAAGAGCATTCTTTTGGCATTATGCAAGTTGTTTATAATCTTCAATTCAATGAACATGCTGGGTTGCACTATTTCATGTAAAGAGAATAATAGATTATAAGCTTAACTATTACCATTTCATATTTTATGGTCTCCCCAGCATACTCAGAGGCTCATTTTTCAGCATGACCTCCAGTGAGTACATACAAGTAAACAGAATCTTAAATTTGCTTAGAAAATAAAAGCAAGATATTTTGAATTAAATCTTATTCTGCCAGAGTGGTTAGAGATGGAAATGTGACAAGCTCTCAAGTGAACATGAAGAAGCATCATGGAATGATCATTATCCCTACCCCATCTCCTTGAGCTCACAGTGTGTAACTGCCTCTGAACATGTTTAGTTGCTTACAGGTGACAGCAACTCCACATTGATTAGAGACTGGAAAAAGAAAACAAAAATTGCACTCACTCAAATTTAACTCAAGTTACAAAAGGGAAAAAGTATGTTTTCTTTGTTTTTATTAGAAGCTTATAAATTCTCTAAATATCAGATGTACATTCTTTATGTCTACACAGTGTCATACATCCCAGTAAAAAGTTACAAATAAAAATCTGATTAGATATGTGGTTGTTACGGAGGCAAAGTAGAAAAATTGTAGATTGGAGTTTGTCACTTCCTTGCAGAGATTTATTCAGGTACTGAATAAATCAGCTTTGGCAAATAAAAAAACGATTATTTTTATTATAAGGGAATTGTGAGTTTCAACTTCCACTTCTAGCCATGGTAAAGTAACTGATACTAAATTAGATGTCTTGCTTTCAAAAAATAAAAGTATAAAATTAGACAAAATATATGAAAAAACTTATTGGAGAACAGATAGCACATTCTGTTATATCTGACAGAAGGTGAAGAAGAGGTCAGCTCCATGATTGCCTCAGCTTTCTACAGGCATTGCCTTCCAGAACTGGGGTAAGGAACAGAAAAGGCCAGTCAGAATTGAGCCCAGTGGTCTTCCTAAACTGGAGAGAGAGAATCAGCTAGAATTTGTGGCTCATAGTATCAAAAAGAAGAGATCTGTTCAGGGAAGAAATTCCTAAAATCTACATAGGTATCCCCTTGAGTCTTTGGCTGAATATAAAGACACAAATGTAAGAAAGATACTCTATGTGGCTGGGCAAAGAACAACAATGAAAGAGCCAGTATTGGGGAAAGGGAACAAGTACCAGAGCACTGTGGGCTGGACTACCAGAGCTTGCACGGGGCTGGGAGACCTTAACGTCTGACCACATAAAATAAAGAAAGCTCATTGGACACCCTAGGCATTTGGTAGAGGCTCAGAAAAAAAAATAACTTTGAAGTAGAACTAATTTAGCATTAGAGTAAATATTACTCTGTCCCCATGCTAACAAAGCTGAAAAATAAGTCTTGAAAGAATAAAGCTTATGCTTATGTAAATCAACAGCCTGACAGAACAAAACTCAAACCTCCATTAAGGAATGTAACAAAAGCCAAGCAAGTAACAAAATAGCTTTCAATCCAAAATTATAAGAAGCAGAAAAATTAAGCCCATACTAGAATGAAAATCAACCCAAAGAAGCAGATCCAAAAATGATAACAACGATGGAATTAGTGAACAAGAACCTTAAAACAGCTATTACAGTATATTAAAGTATTTAAAAGAATTCATAAACATAGTGGGAGGTATACAAATAAGGATGTCAATAGACAAATGATGGAAACTAAATAAAGAAATAGAACTGGTAATTATAATTCTCACCAGAGTAATTCCAGGTCCAGATGACTCCCCTGGTTAATTTCATGAAATATTTAAGGGAAAAAAATAATACCAATTCTACATAAATTCTATCATAAAGTAGAATAATATGGATTACATCTCAATTAATTTTATAATGGTGATATATGTTATCAAAACCAACAAAAACAGTACAAAAAAAAGTAGAGACAAATGTCACTTATGAACACAGATACAAAAGTATTTAATACAATTCTGTCAAATATATCTAGCAAATAGATGAGGACATATATCACATACGTGCATAAAATAATAATATATCATGCACTGATGGTTATTTAAAGAAAGAAGTGTTAGTTAACCTATGAAATTCAATCAATGTAAGACACCATAGTAACAAAATAAGATAGGAAAATACTAAAATAATCTCCATAGATGCAGAAAAAAACATTTGACATATGTTAATGCCACTTTTTGATAAATATTTTTGCTAATTAGGAATAGAAGATGACTTCTACAAACTGAGAAGGGCATTTATAAAAAAACTTACAATTAACACTGTGCTTAATGGTATAACATTAGATGCTTTTCACATAAGATAATGAGCAAGTCAAGGGTTTCTTATATCATTTCTGTTCAACATTTTGTTAGTAGCCTTAGCTAGTGCAATAATGAAAGAAAAATAAATAGAAGATATAAATAACAAGGAAAAAAAGTAAAATTATTCACAGACAGCATGACCATATGTGTAAAAACCCTTCAGTATCAACAAAACAACCAATGGAACTAATACGTTCATTTAGCAAGGTTCTAGGATATAGAGTCAATAGACAAAAATTGACTACAATTCTATATAAAAAGCAGGAAACAAAATTGCTTGATATGCACAAAGTATAGGTATCAAAAGAAATATATTATCAAACATCTACTTATGACAAGTTAAAACTATTGGCATTCAAATTTTTCCAAACTGAATTACCATTTATGTTTTATAAAATTCCTTTGATATCTCAAAATTTCTCAAAATCACACTTCAACACAGTGGCACAGAAAAGACATCCATTTCAACACTTCATGTAATAGTACTAATACATGTATGTAATAATCTTTATATAAATCCAGAGATAGCATTTGTAATTGTGTACTTTGACATTTAAAACCCTCAAATGGGGGTATTAAAAACAACTATATCAAAAATGACTTGGAATATATTTTTGTATTAGGAAAAAGGATATAATTTTTGTAAAATAATCTTCATTCTTTCAAAATCAAAAATCATGAGTATGAATTTTAAGATGAGAATCAAAGTTCAATATCAGCATTGAGAAAAAACTGGAAGACAGATGGCTATGCTGCACGTTTTGTAATCACAAATAAAAATATTGCAATTATTAGTGTTTCTGATCATTTGTACATGATTCATCCTATAAATGACCACACTTAATGACAGCGTACTATATGTTTGTGATGTCTATCTGACTACTTAAAACGAGAACCTAAAATCTATGAAAATTCACTATTTGATTTGAAAAAATTCAAATCACCTAAAATCTGTCACCAGAAAACATGTGACTGAGGAAAAAAGATCTTTATAAATATCAATGCTTCTAAAAATTACATTAAAGACAGAGGAAAAATATATGCACCTTGAATTATTTCATAGTATGCAACAATTAAGTGATTATATTATCCAAACCATCTTGCATGTATTATTGTATACAACATAGACATCAAGTTAAGAGAGAAATCATTTCAAATTTGCTTATAAAAAGTAAAATAAAAATTTTTTGAACATAGTTAATTTTTCTAACTTCTCAAAATTCAGTATACTTTACCTTCAGTGAAATGTGCAGATCTTAAACTTATAACTCCATGAGTTTTGATAACTGCATATGCTTATATCACCCATACCTCTATCATGATGCAGAACATTTCCACCACCCTGGAATGATCTGTCATACCACTTATCAGTCAGTTTCTAACCCTGTTCAACTTAGAGGCAATCACTGCCATAACTTCTATCACCTGTTTTTAAAATTCATGCAACTATGCATACAGTATGCATAACTTGTGTTACTTCCTTCACCAAAGACATTGGAAAAGGCACTTCACTTGTCTAGCCTTCAGTATCTCTGCTCTATATTATGTTCAACATTATAGACTATTATGACCACAGTCACACTGTTCTTTGAATCAGTTAGTGAGTGTCCACTGTGAAGATTGGTATATAATTATTAATTAAATATTGTAAAAGACAAATCGTGCTGATCAGACAAGCAAGATTTTATTCAAGACTGCTACACCAGTAGAGAGAAAATACTACAATAAGGGAGAAAGATTGAACTATTTTCCACTGGAACAAAAGGCAGGAGGATTTTTAAAAGCCGTGGTGAGCTAATGGAAAACTATTGAATAGCGTTAACAAGATGTGGGTCAATGTGTTTAGGGCATCCATGTTTCCTGATTAGTGCTGATGAAAGTTAGGCTTCTATTCTCCTGCAGAGATGGAAGAACAAGGGTCTTATCTTTCTTTATGACTATGTGGCTCCCAGATCTTTGAGAAAGACATTTCTGAATTGTAGAAGATTTACTTCTCAAAGGGTCAAAGAATTCATGATCGCAAGTTTTCTAACATAAATGCTCTAAGAAAAGGGGGGACTGGAGCCCATAGTCAAGATGTCTACCTGAAGTTTAGTCAAGCTGTGGGTAATGTTAAGACCATCTTGGTCAATATCAAAAATGCTAATTACAGATATTTTTCTTAACATGGCTTTAGCTTCTTTGATTCTAAGTGAGACATTCACAGAGAGGGTATTCCTCATTACATTTACTTCATGCCAATCTCTACCATAATGATATCTTCTTACTCCTATTATAGACTGTTAGACTTTGTGTAGTACCTTTTTTCTTCCTTCTTAGTGTGGTGCACAGTGGTTGTTCCATGTATATGTGATGATTGGACAAATAGACTAATTAAATAATTTAGAATAAAAGAATGAATGAATACCATTCGATGGATGCATTCATTGGTTAAAATTGTAAGGGCAATGCATCAAAATTGTAGGTGGTGACTTTAGATGTGCCAGGTAAAAGTTTGGAAACTCTTTGAAAGTACTTTTTCAAACTGGGTTTGCTTACACATTTGGGGACTGCAGAGGTGCCAACATTCTGTAATTTTTTTAATATTAATTTTACTGGTCAGGAAGGAAAATTTTTTTTTTTCAGTAAAAGCCCACAAATATAAAACATTTTAATAGCAAAAATTTTAGTTTCCAAAACCAGAGGACCCTGTTAGGGATCTAAGACTTAATCTCTTCAAAGATTGTGTGTGTGTGTGTGTGTGTGTGTGTGTGTGTGTGAGAGAGAGAGAGAGAGAAAGAGAGAGAGAGAGAGAGAGAGTATAACTCAAGTTTGAGGGAAAACTTCAGATCTATTTATAAATTACAAAACCAAAATACTTAAAGTGCAATTTCTTAAAGTGCATTTTACCTCCTTTTTAGAAACACTCATTACACTTATTATTATTTGGTCAGTGTTTTTTTTTTCCAGACTGGAATATAAGCTCCTAGAACTCAAGATCTTTTCTGACTTACTCTTTTATAATAAAATAGTGCCTGAAACATAGTAGAAACTTAATAATTATTTGTTGAGTAATGGAGTAGACAATAATAAAAATATTAAATAGTTTCCAACCCAAGTTAAGCAAAATAAACCCTCTCATGTTTAAGAAGAAGGTATATTTTCCTGCCTTTCTCTGCGTTTCAAATGCATCTCAGAAAATTTTCAAACTCTCTATTTTCTAACTGGTGCTTTCTAATAGGTTCATTGTTTTGCTAAATCTTCCAGGTCAAGTCAGAATTTAATTCTGCATTTGAATCTTAATGGGTATAGGGGTTCTCTGATTTCAGGTAGGGTTAATCTAGCACCTTGGCAACTTTTTGTGTTGCAGCCATTAGTGATATATTTAAAATATATGTCTTTAGAATAGGACATTGGATTTCAGGGATATAAGGTTTAATTATTCATCCAAAGATAGAAAATGATTTGATCAAGAGCTCAAGTCATTTTCTATTCATTCCTTTTCTGTCTGTTGGAAAACTCTGTTGTGAGGACAGTTCTCTTCAAACCTTCTGTATTATGACAAAAAGACTTATTTAATTATTTATTTTTGCTTCAATAAAGGAAAGGTTTGTGTTTTCATCAATCAATAACAGTTTGTAAAAGATAGCCACTAGTTATTTTAGAGAGACCTTCTATTTTAATTACACATGTCTGTATGTGTGGTTTGGGGGTTTGTGAGGTCCTCTAAATGCCCAGCTGAGCCCAGACATTTGGATTAATAATGCATAACTTCTCGGCTGAAATATTTAACTAGTTGACTGATTAGTTAATTGTTATTGCACACTTTAATTACCCTTCTTATTTTTTGAAGAAATAGATAATTTTATTTCTATTTCTAAAATAAATACTTTTGTTTACACTTTCATTGGTTACATATGCACATTGAATCCATTGTGGCATACAGGACGTGTATGTTTATATATACGTACCAAAGAATTTCTCCATTTAAGTATAAAAAGTAACAGAAAAGAACTCAGTTAAAATGCATCTACTTAACACTGAAATGTCATAATAAAGAGTGAAAATAAGTTTGATTGGAACTTTAAATGCAAAAAATAAAATTAAGGATAGTGAAATACTTTTATATATTTAAAAATAGATTATAAATAATTCTTAGACAATTGGTAAAGAAGTGCTAACTTTTACTATAGACCTTTTTACCAAATTGAATGAAAGAAATATATTACTTTATCTACTTTTCATTTGACTTTTGCAGCAAGATCATAATAAGACTCATGACTATAAAAATATTCAAGAGGTTCATCCATTTTCTAAGCAGTCTCTATGAACATTTTGATATCTAAATAATTTCCTCCTAAAACATACCGTTATCAGTTTTTTTCTTCAAGTAAAACTTTATTTTCTGGTCATTATTTGCATTTATCAAATATTTATCAAATAATCATTATGCGTCTGATCCTCTTAAAGGTGCTTTACACACATTATCTTACTTTATCCTCACAGCATCACTATTTAATAGGAACTATCATTTTCCCATTTTACAGATCAAAAACTGAAGAACAAAAAGAATAAGTTTCCTATCCAAACCATCAGAGTTAGTACATGGTAGAGCATGAATACCAACCCAAACAGCCTCAAAAATTCATACGCATGAGGCATCAACTTCCAAAATAAGCTTGTCCCATAAACATTAAAATTGTATTTGAGACATGTTCACCTTCAACATATTTGTGGAATCACTTAGGATTCTTTACCCCTTTTTTTATACCTGTAGTATTCTTTTTCATTGACTCTTACATTGTGTGAGAAGGGATGTTTGAGTGGATGCTAATTTTATAGTCAGTTTACTAACAGATATCTACATCTTATGACAATTTTTGTGGGCTTTTTTGTACTTTGTAAATATGAGGAGTCTAACAAGTATTACTCAGTAGCAAGTTCCTACTGCAGCCTTAAATGAACACATGTATCTATGTTGGGATATTCATACATTGGCCAATAGGGAAACAGGAAAAAGGCACAGAGGAAGCTTGTATCTAAGCATTCTGACCTCCAGCACTATTTGCTGACCTAGTAAAAAAATCCAGAGAGAGAGAACCCTATCTCTCCCTTCTTATTGTCCGCCTCACAGTGTATACTCTACCCCACATTAAATATTTAAGAACAACAACAACAAAAAGATTCCAGAACAAAAGAGTAAGATCCGACTTGTTGGTTTGTTGATTATTTTGAATTTGAGTAGAAAAAATTCTTTTTTCAGAGAAAATTCTTTGTAGGAAGTTATCTTTTAAGTCTCTCACTATTAAAGAAAATGGGGCAAAATTGAACCTTTAAAATTTATGCCATTCATTTGTTAAATCCTAAAGTTTTAACATTGATTTTTCTAGTATCAGTTTTCATTCAATTCTCAAACCTTCAGACAATCTGGGTTTATCTGTAAGTCTACGGGGTCTACCTCCCCTGAGTTATTGACAACTGTTAAGTGTGCAAAATAGGAAACACATGATTTACCCAGAAGTGTTCATATTTCTTCAATTTAAATTCTGGACACTTTCACAGTTAATGTTGAATGTCAGGAAATATTCTGTATAACTTTTAATTTTTCCCTCTAATTGTCAATTATCACTTTACCAGATATTGTGATCTGTAGAAACATCAAGATCAAAGTGAACGCTAATCCTGAAAAGTGAGGTAGCTTTTTATTTTTTACCATGGGCCAGGTGCATCTGTGTTTTGATCTTCGCTGATTTATAAAACTGCTCTAATCCTGCCAGTGATTCACTTTCTCTATTTCTTTTCCAAAGGCAAGAAGGCTTTATGTTGTTTTCTTTAAATCTCAACTGCTGACTTTCAATTCTCTAGGAGAACAAATCTTATTTCAAAAAATATATATATTCCGAAAAATTGAGTGAAGAACTTTTTCAAATTATAAGATTGTCACTACCAAGTTATCTATCTATAGTGTCCTTATTTTTCTTTTCCTGCCCAGACTAAATGAGAAATAAAGTCTTTTTTTTTTTTTTTTGGTGTGCAAATAACACTTCTTAGTGAATTTTAGACATTTTTGGCTATATTGCTCTTTGCCAGAAGTAAACAGCCACTGGTAAAACTCTTTATTAATTTTACAGTTTTGAAATTGTAAATAGACATTGTTATGATCAAGCACAGCAATGCTTCTTGTACCTCTCACCAAGGAAGACCATGCATAAGACCAATGGAGGGTGATCTCTCTTGCACCTACATGATTTAGCACTTTATTACATTATCTTGTCCTTTAATTGTTCATATTTTCTAATTCCCCATTTTCTAGTAATGTCATAAATTCTTTTAAGCTAGGAATTGTGGCAACCTATTGTTCTAACTCCCCATTTTCTCCTCTGCCTATAATCATAGTACATAATGCTTCCACTTCAAATTCAATAACATTTATTGTTTAATAATTCATGTCTAAATCTATATGATTTTTAAAAGTAACTTCCTTGCATACAAACAGAATGGGTGAACTTCATAAATCTACTTATGTCACCTTTAGCAAAAATTGTGAAAATACTTTTATTAGTTCAGATTCTTTACCCATTTCCCATTTTTATGTGCTTAAAATACGTCATTTCCCTCCTACAATAATACTTAATTTTACTTTGATCCTTCCTAACAGATAATATTCAATAATGACAAATTAAGTCAGTAAAAATAAAGTGATTAACTTATATAAGATTGGCAACTGAAATAAGAGGGTTTTAGTAAGATAAATCTAAGTGTTTTCTGAAAATGTAAACTTTTAGTGTTATAGCATGACTAAGAAAATTATAGAATTTTATCAGGTACATATGCATCATTTTATGAGTTGGCAGTATAGGGAGCCTGGATTCCAGGACCACAGACACATTTCAGACCCTTGATATTGCATTCATCCCTATATGCTTCTGCATTTTCAGGAAGAAATATATTTACCACGGGTCCTTCGATCCTTCTCTGAATTTAAGTTTTCTTATCACACAAAGGCAGCATTTTAATCCATGAAAGTCTGAGTGCCATCTATAGCCGATGGTATTTTGAGAAACTCCCCATGGAATACTTCTCTTTAGAAAGCTCTCTGCATCATGCTTATTAAGTTATATCACACCCAACAAGATTTCCTTGTAAATCTCCTCGGAGAACCCACCGAGAGTCTAAATAGAGAGAACCACTGATTAATTGGAAAACTCAATTAATCAGCATTGTTTTCTTTTTCTTCTCGAGCTGCAGTTGAAGGATAAAGAATTTAATAGCGATAACAATAGCAACAACAAAAGAATTATATCATAAGTGAGTAAAATGTTTTCCTCAATGTGACTAGGATCAGTCAAGATTAATTCTGATCTCTGGTGAACCAATTTTTAGCCCTGAGGCCGCTCATGAATCATGGGAAAAATAAATTAGGTTTCCTGCAATGTACTTTCCAAGGTATACATGGTCTAACACATTTATGAAATATTTCAACCACTAGTAGGAGGAAAGAAAAAAAAATTTCATGACATTCAATGAACAGAAAACTTTATTTTGTAAGACTGTACTATTGTTTAACTGCTTTACTTGGTCAAACTATATAATCATTGTCTTTAATATCTTTTGAAATATCTGGCCAGCTCTCAGCATTCCCTGGCTCTGAAAACTTTGGCATCTACTCACAAGGATGGGGCCCTACGTGCCTGAATCTTTTGGTGTAGCTGAATGAGTCAGGAGTGGACTCTTAGTTCAAGCTGGATAATCAGCCTCTCTCTCCATCTAGTCAGTCTGCATGTGGCTGGAACCAAGGACACATGTTACCAGGAGCTGTGTGGATACTGTGTGCAGAGAAAATCAGAGGAAGGCAGTCTGCCAGATGGACACACATGAGCCAAGAAGAACCTATGTGATGCCAGAGAGCAGCAGTCTCAATGGCTAATGGTTCATTTCCCGATTCTAGGCTTTCCTGACTCTACATTTGACTCTTGGGTATCAAAGTGTATCACATGTACCTTGATCCTTGAATATGTTCAGCCAGTGCTACTAAACCCCAAATACTTGCACCCAGAAAAATCTCAACTCATACACTTAGTAGCACTGAAATCTTTTCCATCTGTATTTCTTGCATTCCTAGAAACTATTTTTCTTATAATAGGGTAATATTATAACTATTATTAGGATATGCTTCCTATGCAAAGTCATCTCCTTGTATTATCAGATTCTCACTACGTTGAAGAAGGTACTATTATTATACCCCTTGACAAATGTGGAAACTGAGGCACAAAGAAGTTGAGGATACTGCAAGAGTAGTCATGATGAAATGGGGCTTTGGTTTCAAGCAGTCTAGTCCAGAGACCATATTCATTAACTCCAACTCAGTTTTGCAAATAAAATAATAGTGATGAAATTTATATCCAATATTTGGAATTTGGGCTAAAAAATTTGTGTAAACTTTTGTGAAAATACATGCATGTGTATGTGTGCACATGTGCATGTGTGCATGTGTGTGTTTACCCTTATATACATGGAACACTCATCTTACCGTGTTAAGGTGTCAGTTGCATGTGAAAAAATTTACATGTGAAACTATTTGGAAAAGATTCACATACCTTTGCTTCTTGTTGTTTCCTTAGAATGTCTTCAGTTATTAATATTACATTTCTGGTAAAATATGAGACATGGTGCAACGGCCAAAATCAGGCCATCAGTGCCTGCTATTGATTCCCATGCTCGCACAGACCTCTGAACTGAATCCCCAATTTGCACTGCTGCCTTCTGTAAGCAGTCATCACCTTTGTATAATCTCTCCACTCTGAGCTCTATCCAGGCAGACCTAGTGAGACAGGGTGAATTTAAAAGGCCACCATAAACTGAGCCACGAATTACCAACAGATCCAGTGGTTCAAGAATAATTTCCTCTTCAGCTTGAAATGTAAGTATGGCTCACTGAGAAGCCGTATTACCTCCTGGTTCCAAGGAAGGCCTGTCAAAGCAGAACTCACAGAGTGTAAAGTTTTTAAAGTGCATTTGTTATAGCTTGCTAGTCTGACTATTAAAGTGAAACACTACACACCGTTAAACCTTCAAACTAGCACTGCAAAAATACTTATCAAAAATACAGCCTCTGGGAGATTTGTTTACTCTAGAAATATGCTGTCTTTGCAGTTACTTTTTCCTTAATGAGAAGGCAGTGCAGGATTTGTCTTTTACATTGGAGGGCAAAGAGCCAAATAAAGGGAATTGCCCTTAAAGTGACATGGCAATACCCAATTCCTAGGCAGGGCTCAGAAATCTCTCTGAGAACACTTTACATTCTGAAATAAAGTTCCACATTTGAAAACCATTTGTTTTGCCTCAAAATTTTGCATTCAGCAAGTTACTGATATATAACATGACAGTTGAAATGTGAGCCTGAAAATAAGCCCCTCCACCAAAGAAGTATTGTTTTCCTTAAAACAAGAAGCTATTTATTCCTTTGCATTTGGGATAATCTAAAATTATCAGGAGCTTAGGGAATGATAATGAGTGGAATCGGTACTATTTTCAAGCACTGTAAAAGTTTCCTGTAAAACTTTAGAGGCAGAGCTGTCTCCAGTTACTGGGGAATTCTGCCTCTGTTTGTGAACCCGTACATGCATTCTGTTCTTTGGCTCGCTCCTTGAGTGTGGCATTTGCTTGGGGAATGTGTGACCTGCCTTGTCAAACAATACAGGATAGAGTAAAGGTGGAGAAAAAAAATAAATAAGTAAACCTTCAGAGGCATTTTCTTGCTTTTCCCATTTAATTTTTCATTTGGGTTACAAATGGCATCTCAGACAGAAGGAAGCCTCCTGGGTTTGTCAGGATCCTCCGCTGGCCTAATCGCGAGCATGACACATGTAGAAGAGAGGCACTGAGAGAATTAGTGATTGCATCAAGCAGGAGGGAAGAATGATCAATTATTCACCACATGCCACCAAACACAAGAAGCATGACCACTGCTTGTCTCTCGCCTCCTCTCCTCTGTGCACACAAACAAAGCTCTTCCCGCAGCCTACATGCCATTCAGAGAAATACTCCCTCCAAGCAATTCTCCTTTGCACCAATCCATTTACATCTGGGTTTTTAACCGGACAACCATAATGGAGGAAGTAAGTTAATGAATGCCCTCTTAGTTTGCTTTCGTCATTCTCTTCTCTCCATTTATTAAAACCGAAAAGAAAAAAAGAAGACTCAGATAAGTGACCTTGAGAATACATTTATTATATTAATATAAAATCCACCTAGGAAATGCCTGTAACATCCTGAAAGTAATTCAAAGCATTTGATAGTTTTCTTCAGATTTTCTGTGTTTAAAAGAGACACTTTTCTGCATGGAAAGACACTAGAAATTATTGTGACATTAAAGAACATTCCTGTCACTTGTTTTATTTACATATTTAGGTAGGAGTCATTTCATCAGTAGAGAGGTGTTCTCGAGTAAGGGAATAGGGACAAGTAGGCAATTTTTCAGTGGTAATCATTATTTTGTAACCCATCTCTGTCGTTTATGAAGCATGTCATTTGAGCAGGTCACTTAAACTTGTGATGTCCAAGATCTCTTTATCTTCTGGTAATACATACTTCACAGGGTTGTTAGAAGAATTAAATGAGAC
The DNA here is from genome assembly GCF_020740605.2 of Lemur catta. NCBI lineage: Eukaryota > Metazoa > Chordata > Mammalia > Primates > Lemuridae > Lemur > Lemur catta. The sequence continues at coordinate 19,406,425 of NC_059132.1, read as the reverse complement.
GGCATTTGAAAAAACATTCGATCGATGTTACTTGCCATCTACGCATTTATGGCTGTTGCTAAAATGTTCTGCATATTTGCTGGTTATTAAAATTTACAATGGACACCAGCAGAGGTCAACACATGTGTACTTGCTTCCTGTCAGATTGTAATATTCTCTACATTGCTTCTGCTTCTGAAAGAAGCAATTATGGATTCTTTCAAAATATCTTCACTTTACTGAGGTCCATATTTATTATGTAGATTTATCACTTACTGAGATTCAATATGTGCCAGGAACTATACTAAGCTATCTTTGGCTTATATGATCTCTTTGCATCCTCACAATAATCCTCCGAAAAACGTATCATAACTTCCATTTTACAGATGAATAAATTGAGACTCAGAGATGTTAAGTATCCTTAATCCCATAAAGTCAAGTCAATAACTCTAATAATATGTCTCAAATCTTTAACGTACACACAAATGACCTGGGGGATCTTGTTAAGATGCAGATTCTGACTTGGGAGATCTGGGATGAGGCCAGGGAGTCTGCAATTCTAACAAGCTCCCTTGTGGTGCCAATGCTGCTGGTTCCCATACCATGCTTGATGTAGCAAGCAAGACTCTAATACGCCATGTCATACAACTTTCAATCTAGGTAATGAAGCTCAGTAAATATTGATTAAGTAAAAAATGAAACACTAGTAGAAAGATGGAGAAAGAAAAATGTAAAGAAAAAGGACATCTGCTTTGCTCTGGTGGAATTTTCTGGAATTAGTGACTGTTTTCTTGGGCCCATGTCATGGTATTTGACTCTGTGATAAACAACCTTTGACATATACATGTGTTTCCTTTCACTGAGGCAGTTTTCTCAGCCCCACTGAGTCCCAAGCCACATTTGATGTACAGGAGACTGACCACTGAGTAGAAGAGGGGACATTGTCTTTGCCAACTGGCTACTTTCCAGGTCCTTCTCTCACTTGTCATGTCTCTATCTTCCTGTCTGAGTACCAACACTACAAGTCACCCTGGCCTCAGATGAGAAACAAGGAGAGTGCATTTTTGATTAAAATAATATTAGCCTAGCATTAAGGAAGGAGAAAAATGGGATGAGGAAAAAGAAGGAAGGGAGAGAAGAAAGGAGAAAAAACAATAGCAGAGGAGAGAAAGGAAGATAAACACAAAGACCACAGACCATAGAGTTGTTGAGGCCTCAAAATGCAGGGGCACAAGACAAAAAAAATCTTCGGAGCTAATCTGCCACCTGCTTTCATCCTGAAAATGATGTGTGTCATCTATCCCTGTCTGACATAGTCCAGGGACACTTTTTACCTTTGATCCATGTTTGTCATGTGACTTCACTTCCAAAACATTTGTTCTCAGTCCCCCTCCCTGGAAAAAATAGTAAAGAGTCAGCACCAGACATTAGTGAGGACCTAATATGTGCCAGGCACTGCGGTGAACAAGAGGGAATTGGGGTCCTGACTTCATGAAGCTGAGAGCCTGTTGGGGAAGACAGGGGTTCAGCCAAATGCAACTATGCATGGAGACTCCACCTATCTAACAGGCCCTAAGATAATAGCTTCTAGCCTACAAATCCCAAAGTTCCCTTTTCAGAATGTCACGTATATGTCTTTGGTACCAGGCCACTAATTGTTCTTTATAACTGCAGTTCAACTAATAGAAAAAAAAAAATAATGACTTTTCATCATTGTGTTGAAGTAGGTATGCAGAGGTATGTGTGTGTTATTTTTTGAACATTTTACAATATTATATTATATATTTCATATCACTGTGGTTAATATAGATTCCGATTCCCCATATGAATATCACTATGCTTACTAGTGGACACATCCAAGCCAAATAAAGCCAGTAGGAGTGTGTGTGTATGTGTGTGTGTGTGTGTGTGTGTGTCTGTGTGATAATACAAGCCACCTAAGTAAAGCAAACTATGTTTGTTTTTTCTCTTTCATTCTAAATAGTGAAGATCATGTGGGCTGGAGGGATATAAATCCATGCTCATATAAATATATAAATACATATTCATGGCTTCATCCAGTCAACCCTCAGGGAGCAAAAGAAAGTGCAGGCCTCATACTTATGGAGTTTGCATCATAGTAGGAGAGACAGAGAATAATACGAATAATGCAGGTAAGTATGCACACAAAACACGAACATGTTATGAAATAGAGTTATCTCACTCTGAAGCATATAACAAAGGAATCTGAACTAAGGCAGCTTTTGGAGAAGGTGGATTTTTAAGGAGGCTTTCCCTGGGGGTTACTTTAAAACATGACTCAGGACAAGCTGCAAATTGGAGCAAGCTTGTTGGGGAAAGGCACATGACATGTTCTAGAAACTCAGCTGCCAGTGTCTGGAGGACAGAGACCATAGTAGAGGAGCAGGCAGAGGCCATGCGTCATATGTGGTCCCTCGGGTGGATAGGATGGGAATAACCATATAACAAAGCAAAACATAGTATTTATTGGGTTCAGCCCTCATCACAATATTTTACGTATGTGGGGAAGTGATGAAATACAGATACTGTGGAACACAGTTACCATTTCTTTTGTCTCAGCCTCTTTGTCCTGAGATTCCTTACTGAGTTAGCACATGTCCATGTGTTTATGTGCCCAGGCCAAAGTGGCCTTCTCTTGATCCTGACTTTGCAAAGAGGTAGTTAGCAATTTCCTACATGCTTCTGTGCAATGGCAGAAACTGGGATAAAGGAGACAGAAAATCACCTTCCATTGGACTTGCATTATTATCTCTGTAAAATAAAAATGGTATTTTATGTAGAATTCTAAGTGTTGTCCATAGGGACTGGGATGGAGCAACATATTTTACCTGGGCCATTGAAAATGCTTGTACAAGCTGTGCAGGGACCAACCTGAGTGACAAATCTGCTAAACAACCAATGAGCACCATCATCCTTGCCTCAGACTTGTCCACCCTCATTCTCCTAACTGATTCCCCAGGGTTTTCCAGGGATTTAAAGCTCACGTAGGCCCTCAGTCCCACCATCTCATATAAATAGATTTCTGGTTAAGTCATTAGCCTGAACACATCTCCAACACCAGTGCCTCTCCTGTGATGTGTATTCACTGCTCAGCTTTCAGAGTCTAAGAATGTGTGCTATGACTTAAGTCCTAAATAAATTAAAACAGGAACTTATTTAGCATATTTAATACTTTAAAGAATATCAGTGACTCAAAATGCCCAATGTCTTTACTGTAATTTATGAATGTGGACATTGGGATGAGTTTAGAAATGAAAGGTCCAGGAATTGGGCTTGTATTCCTGTTGCTTCAATGATCAAGCATGTGAGCTTAGGAAAACCACTAAATCTGTGGGCTTCAACATCCTTTTTGCTTTTTTTAAAAAAGTGCAGATACTGCTACATTCATTCATTCATTTGATTTATTCATTCATTGATTTGATATCTCTTCATGCCTATTATGCATAAGGTAATAGAAGCCCCAGGGACACAAGGGTGAGACAAAGACACTTGGGTTCTACATTTGTGGAAATTATAGTCTTTAGTACAGAGTTGTTCTGAGAATCAACTAAGCTAATAACTGCAAAAGAACTTTGAAAAGGACAAATATTATACATGTATTAATTTTATTCATCACCCTGATGCTTAAGAAATTTGGAAAAATTTCAGGACAATGATGCTAACATGAATAAAACATGCAGAAATAAATTTTACAAGAAAGGATAGACCCAGGTCGTATATTTTATAGTCTAGTCCACCAATGCAGTGAAATTTCTAAGACAAGTTGAAATGGAATGATCAGAGAGTTTTCTTAGAGGAGCTGAAACTTGAGTTGGCCCCTTGCCAGATGACTTTCCATAGAGGATTAGCAGTGCCACTGTGCTTTCTTGGTCCTGAGAATGTTTCATGAATAAGAATGTCCATGGTAAATCGGTATATCGTGTTGACATATTTAACACATTATCATTGTCGTAATAACCATGCAACTGGATTTAATTACTTCTCTTCTAACAGCATGGTTTTGAAGCAGATTAGAGACTTCACTGTTTCTTAAAACTAAATGGAAAAGAAACTGATGCCTTTACAGAAAAAATAGAAAGGTGACTTGCTTCCTCTACTGAAAATGCAGCAGATACCCTGTTGTTTCCTCTAACTCTGTTGAATTATAGTATGATCAGTGGGACTGATATTGAGCTCAATACCATTTTTTGAAGCTGGTAATTCTTTGTGGATATAATCTGTTCCTTACGTATTACTTTAAGTAATATTTTGCAAAGGAACCTCATACTCTACCAGGGAACTTGGCCATATCAACAATTATGAAATAACAAAATAAAATAAAATAACTTGTGAAAATGGTGACGAAATGCTTCAATATTCATTGAAATAAAAAGCAGTGGTATATTTCATTTAAAAATGTGTAAGACACAAAAAACACCTCCAACTGGGTTTCTCAATATTTCGTTCTTCTCCAAGTGGGCTCTTTAATATAAGATATTAAATTTAAAGTAAATATGGATGTGCCTCAGAAGCCAAAAGCTTTTGAAGAGAAATGTGAAAAATATATGTTAGGGGTTTATATGATAGAGCAGTTTTTATTTAAAACCTTTTTTGTATAACTATGGTAGTTACAAAAATCTAACTATCTATTAAGTTTATTTTGTTTCCGTATTTAACCCCAATTACCCTGTGCAGGGGAATTCTTTTAAAATTTAATTCCCCCTCTCCTTTTTTTTTTCCTCTGCTTCTGCAAGCCTTTTCCCCCTCATGTAAATTGCAGCAGGTGCACAAAATTGAAGACATCACAATTAAATGTAATCAAATATTTTAGGCACTAATGAACAGCTCCAGGAAAACAAGTCAAAAGAAAAAAAAAAAGCCTTTAAGTGAGTGGATTTTCAAACACCCAAGGCACCATAGGACCAATTAAGAGAGTCAGATACCAGGACACATACTGACATTAATTATCTTTGAGTTCAGGGAAATAAAAAATAAAAGCAACAATTATCATAATAAATCTCCACACAGTGCTTGTAAGTTGTGCTAATCTACAACACACCTGGGTTTCAGATATTTAAGGCGAATACTCAATCAGTTGGTAACGACCTCACAGAGGAGCTCATGGGACATTTTTTCCTTCCTGTGATCTGCCAATCAGATAGAGGGGCTAAAATGATGTCCAACAGCTATGTCTGTTTTATTTCGCATCACTCACATGAGTTGCAGACAGAGACACTGCATAATTTATTCAATAAAGTAAGTTACAAAGCCAGTATTCTCTTTAGGGGATGTTTATTCAAAAAGAAGGAAAAGTCAAGAATAGATATTCAAGGTAAAAGTTTGAATTGTTGGAGTCCCAAAGTCCCAGGATGTCTCTGTAAATTTATTCTCCCTGAAGCCAGAAAGAATCTTACTAAAGAGAACAAATATTTCAGTTTGGGAATATGGGTTTTCATTTTAAAAAATGCACAGGAGGGGTCAGAGAAAGAAAGTTAAGTGCTATAAGCAAAGAGAAATAGAAAAAAACGTGTTATTAAAATTGATCTAAATGCTATTGATAATTTGAAATGAGCATAATATGTTAACAAAAAGGAGGATATTTAAAAGTCAGAAGGTTGCTAGGTTTCTTCAATCAGGGGGAAAATTAACATAAATATTAATTGTTGCAAAGAACTATACAAGTGTTTTTATGTTGAATGCCCTCAATGGGATCCTGGTAGAAGTGTAAATTTATCTTCCTAAATTGTTGATTAATAGTTTAATATATTAATATTTTTCAGTGGACTCCTAGTGGTATTAAATAAAAAAGAAAACAAATATATGTTCTTTAATCTTCTTGTCCCCTCTCTTACCCTCAGGATCACTCTCTTCTTAAGAAAAGATACACTTAATTTTTATACGATTTTCAAATTCTTTTAACTAATTTCAATATTTGGGGTCATGATGTTTATCCCCCAAATATAACTTTGATTTATTTTCTCTCCTAATCAGTTGAGAATTACGACAATGTGCGTGGCAATTTCTTAAGCATTAGAAGATACATGACATTAGATGGTATGTGACATTTGTATGTATTCTTATTTGTACAATTTTTGAATATTTTATAATGTACTACAAACAGAAGAACATATATAAAAAATATTTTTGTTTCTTAGATCCACAATTTTATAGACTAAAAAATGTTGTAAAAGATAGGAAAAAAGTAAACAAATGCTTTTATTATTATGCTATACTTGACACAGATTAAAAGTGCTTCTCATCTGAACATTGGAGAAAACAAAGTGGCAGTTTTTTACTTACTGTTTATTAATGCACTAATCCCAATACATGATGGACATTCATGTTTAAATTAGGTACTTTGCAGCAACATTTTGATTTCTTGTAAATTATATGTCTTCAGATTGAATGCCAACGCTTGGTGGAAAACCGAATTATTTTTACTGTACATCTTCACATACCTATATAAACTATGTCATGGTCAAATGTTAGCCCACCATTTTAAAAAATAAGTTAATATTTTAGAAATGTAGCTTTGGCTTCTGAAAAAGCTTAGTGCTTTATCAAATCTAGAAAACATAAGAAATTTTTGACACATTTTATTACATCAAAATTTAAAATGTATTTATACCAAAAAGCAGGATTAAAAAAAAAGTGTAAGATATTAAAAAATGGAAAAAAAATGCAACACTTATACAGAAAAATGTTAAAAACTCTTTGCTAGTAACCTTAGTAAATAAAAGTTCTTATAAACCAGTTCAAAAATGCTGGGAGCTTCCTCTCTCAGCTCTTCCAGTGAGGGCAGACGGTGCATTTCCGCACCCACAAACCACATGGGGCTCATTTTAAGCATGGCTGGTTTAAAAATAAATAAAAAATAGGAAAATAGAATTTCGAATTAAAATATACTGAATAATAAAACTTTAAATTAGGATGAACAAACATATAAAATGCCGCTAACATGCACATTTTAAGTGTATTCAGTACATAAGTGTGAAAACAATGACATTTTTCAAGTATCAAATTTATAAAAAATAAATCAATAATATATAGTCACCATTGTAATAAATAATAAATTGGTAAATAGAAAATATCTTTATTTAAAGGTTTTTATTTATAATATCTTTTATTAATTAGAATTTTCAAAATTAGAATCAGTGCCTATGTTATCATTTGAGATGGAGCAAATAATGTTGCATCTATAAGCAGATTATATTAACCATTGAAAATCAGAATTTTAAATTTATTGACATGAAAGATTTCTGTAACATATATTTGAGTAAAAGTAACAAATATTTAAATGTTATATAGTATTACCCCATTAATTATTGAATATATTTATTCAGATTATACATATATGTACACTGTATAAATGAATCAAATATATATATTATACATAATAAACTGGTATGATAAAAGTTGTTATATTTGGAAACTGGGCTTAAAGGCACTATTCTCTGCCTATATTTCTGTATTTTTCAAATGATTTACATTATTTTATAATCAGAAAGCTATTCAGAGAAGGAATTATTGACATTTTTACATTTATTCAGATTTTTTACCATATTCATATTATTAGAGATTTGTCTGTTTTATTTTATTTTTATTATAATTAATATTGTAATTAATAGTTACATGCACAATTATTTTTCTTAATTTTACAATAGTGTTTTAGAAGAGAGATTCTGAAATAGAATGGGCCAAGAAAAGCAATCTTTTGGGATTCTTTATAATAACCGAGAAATTACTTTTCCAAAATACACTAGTAGCCTGTTTACGTGACCTAACTGCAAAGAGGGTAGCAAAGCATTCATCTGTGCTACCCTTCTAACTTCAGGAGAAAGGCCACCATTTTACTATTTCCAATGCATTTTATATACCAAAGAGAACATAGGATAAGGACCGAATACTTTAATTCAGCTCCACCGTTGAGCAAAATTAATAATCTAGGAACAACTTAGTTGTTCCCAAATGTTTGGCCTGTAATAAAAAATATCACAGGTCACTTCTAAATTAAACTTCTCTGGTTTAAAACAAAATGTATTCTAGTTTTTGCTCCCTTCTTTCCCCCAAACTGGCAGCACACGTTTTGTTTTGCTAACAAAAATGTTTTTCTTTTAATTGAGCAAATATTTACATCACCATCAGGAATTTTCACATAAAAGTCCAGATATGTGACTTCTGGGAAATCCAAACTGGACCCACCTTTCTGAAGGTAGCATAACCTGGGACTTTGTGATAGGGCTGAGCACATGCTTTCCATGTAGCCATAGTCCCAGCCGTTCCCTGTTTCTTTGCCTGACAGGAAAAAGAGGTACAGTAGTCCCCCCTTATTGGAAGTTTCATTTTCTGATGTTTCAGTTATTGGCGGCCAACCATGGCCTGAAAATATTGTACTACTACCATTGCGTTTTGGGGCAATCACTAAGCAAAACAAGTGTCATTTGAACACAAGCACTGTGATACTTTGACAGTCAATCTGATAACCAAGATGGCTACCAGGTGACTAAGGGCGGGAGCTTGACAGATGCAGACGCTGCACACAGTTATGATTCACGCATGTCCGGGGCTGGACCGAGCAGGATGGAGGGCGGCTTCTCAGAATGGTTTTCATTTTAAACTTATGAATTGTTTACTTCTGGAATTTTCCATTTATATCACAATGCTACATCATTCACCTCCCTTTATCTCATCACATAGGCATTTTTTCATCTCAGTCATCACAAGAAAAAAGATAAGTACAAGATTTGAGAGAGAAAGAGAAATCATATTACTATAACTTTTCTTACTGTTGCATACTATCACTTATTGTTATAATGGCTCTATTTCTTTGTAGTTATAGTTGTTAATCTTTTACTGTGCCTAATTTGTAAATAAAACTTTTTCATAGGTATATATGCACAGGAAAAAATTAGTGTATATAGGAATTGTTACTATTCACAGTTTCAAGTACCCACTGGTATAGTCTTGGAATGGATTCCCTGAATTTAAGGGGGGACTCCTGTAATTGCCATTTCAATTGTATTTGAACTCTTGTTTTCCTTTGCTGGGAAAATATTTCTTACACTCTTTTTCTTCTCTCATTTACATGCCCTGCAAGTGTTTGCATCCTTGATCTGCTCTTCTCAACCTCCTTCCATTCCGGAACCAAGTAAAAAGAGGATGCATACATTAGACTTCACTTTGCCCTGACATGTTATAATTAAATGCCCAAACCTTCTGATTAGACTTGCTATTTAATCTTTAACTTCAATGCTGTCCTTTGTATACTCATATTCAGTCCTGGAAATTCCTGATGTGGCATTGCCATTTGAGATCTATGTGATTTTCCCTGTAAATGGGTTTTTTTTTTCCCCTTATTAGTCAATATAATTTTTGTTGTTATAATGCCAGAAAGTTTTGAAAGCTTAGTTTATATGCCCCATGTTTGGTACCATTTTCATTATCCATTCCAAGAAATTCATCTAAATTACAATTTTATTAATAAGGCTTTTGCTTTATTAAGGATAAGAAGTTTTTAGAGGCTGATTTATAGTTGAACAAAGCTAAAAGACGGAATAAAATGAAAAACCATATGATAAGCCTTTTTAAAAAAGATCATTCCGTATATTTAATAAAATGCTGCTATAATTTTCTCAATAAATGTAGAAAGAATATTGGGGCATCTCACATCATTAAAGTCACATGTGTCTATTAAGCCTTCTCATTTAATTGAGGTTTAAAACCATGCAGCAATTGTAAATTTTAAGAGCCTGGAAAGGATTTTTTTTTTTTTTAACAATTAACTATGCATCTTCTTTTAAGGGAAAAACCATTAAATACTTTTTTATGACTTTCTACTTTGCTTTTTTGTTTTAATTTTACTCTCCAGTGGGCCACGTCCTACAATCAGTGCTAGGAGGGAAAGAGGGATAAGGATTAAAAAGAAAGGATTAGAGGGAGGTATGTGAAGAAAGGGAGGATGAATGATGTGTTTCCCTTGAATATTTTATTTTCTTAATTGAAAAATATGCTTAGGGCCCAGGGACACCAGCCACTAAATCATTTTTTTCGTATGTATAAAGCAGATCAATGAACCTGTTTGTTTATTCCTAAAACTATTTCCCCTGCTATGTGGAGGAATAACCAAAAACATCTAATTCATTATCCTTCTATAAGAACCTCAGCACAAACGGAAACATATAAGACACCAAGCTCAATACGATCTTTTAAGAAGCCAGAAAGAAAAAAAATGGAGGACTTAGTTTTTTCAAGTAGGAAAAGAGGAACTAAATTTGTAAAGAAAGTTCTTAGGGTATACAAAATCATCAGTAAGTAATTAGCTTATAGGAAATAAGGTACATCTGCCCTGATTTTTTTCTTTTCTTCTCTCTCTCTCTCTCCACCCACCCCCGACAAACAAGCTCCACAATATACATACTCTATTCTCAGAAAGAAATTTTTCTTTCTTTTGTTCTGACGAAAGCTAAGACATTATCTCAGTGGGTTGAGAGGTTTTCCCAACAGATATATTATGACAGTCTGCTGTCAGGCTTACGATTGCAACAATGAGTCTAATAATTTTACAACCAAAAGAAAAACTGCCAAATTTACATCTTATGTCTTCTTATTCTTATATCTTTATACATGTTGTATATACCTTCTCAGATCTTGAATTTCCAGTGAGAATATTTTATTAACAACTTCAGGATTTTATATTTAGATGTCTTGAAAAATACTTGAAATGCATACCTTGATGGATGCATGTATATACATATCTTGACTTTTTATGAAGAGCTCTTTACCTCCTCAACTTTTAAATCCGTTTTTTGCTACCTAGTTGAACAAATTTAATAATGCACTCCAGCTTACTCAAATTCATGTCACTGCTAACACTTGAACAAAAAAATGATGATCCCTAATTTATTAGCCTTAGTTTATAGCTAAAAATAAATTATCCTCTCTATACAATGAGAATATATTAAAAGGAATGATTAGATCCATATCTTTAATTACTTAAAAATAGAATGGCTTTTTTCCTTTTTTTTAACAAAAAGGCATGTCATGAGATAACTTGTATTAAAATTTCTCTTAATGTTTTGATTAAAATCTACACATTGCATTTGACATAAGTGAAATATTTAAAAGATAGATTCAATTTATAAGAAAAACAACTACTGACGTATGGACTTTAGAGGCAAGTTACTAATTTTACCTGCCTTATATTCATCGAATTTTGTAAGAAGCCTCCTTCTGAAATGTCACTCTACTCAATTTGAAAAATATGTATCACTTCATTGTCCTTAAACCTGGAAAGGACTTTGAGGGCATGACTTTTGTGGTGTGCAGATCATATCAGTTCAGAGAATCTTAGTTACAGCTAGATAATTTGTCCAAGTTGCTTCATTCGTTCCGCAAACATTTGCCATTATACTGGTGCTACCACTAAGAAAATGGGCAAAACCCCTGCTCTCATGCAGCTTATGTTTTGCTCCAGGACTCACAATTGAAAAACATAAAAATAATCATTGCATGTTGTGATAACCACCAAGAAATATGGTGCTGTGATTGAGAATGGAAGGAAAGGATTTAAGGTGCAGAGAGGAGGCATCTCTGAGAAAATAATATATAAGCTAAGCTAAGACATGAATACTGAGGAGGAACTAGCCGTAGAAAAAGTCTTCCCTACAGAAGAAACAGAGAGTACAAATGTTCTAGATGGGAAAAAAGTTAGACTATTTTAAGAACTGACAGAAGGCTGATGTGGCTAAAGCCAAGTGGCAAAGGGTGTGCAGTCTTTTGACCATGTTAAGAAGTTTTAATTTTTAGTAATGATTAATACATTTGTATACTATGCAAAAAAAAGATACTAGATGAAGGATGGCAAGAGTGAAGGGATATTAGTCTAGGTTATGTAGTGAGAGAAAAATCATTCACAAAAACCTATTTTAGTTATTGCCAGAGATCTTTATGGTTAGAAATAAACTGTAAAGCTACAAACATAATCCATATTTTTTTTAATTTTGTAAGATTGGCCACACACAATCATATTACTAGATTTTCAGGACACTCAATAAAAGTTCACCTTCAGTGAAAAACCATTGGAAATACGATCAACTCATTTAACCTAAGTAGAAATCTAACGGTGTTTCCCCCCCCCATCATACTGCAATGTGTAAGTTAATTTTACATTTTGGACACTTTAAAAATGCTTTAAAAGGAAATATTTGAAAAATATGTCATCAGGTAGAGCGTAACCTAACAATAATATCTCCATGAAAGAAAAAAATAAAGATTCTACCATAAATTCTATGATAAATTATTTAAAATTCATACATGTCACATAAATCTTGAAAACACTCAGAAATAAACTTCATGCACTTATTGTACAAGGAGTTTTTTCTTTCACTTAAAGAACTGCCTTTTGAATCCATATACTTGATACTAAAGAGCCTTTATAGTATTACTTGCATTTGTTCTTTCACTGAGTAATGAGGATAATTTACTGTCATACTTTGTCACAATGTACTTTTATATCTTCATATGGAGCTGCTTTTGATATTTTTGTTCTTATTAGAGGGCTCTTATAGTATCATTAATCCCTGGAGTTTAATTCTTTCTGTTCATCCAGATGTTATAAAAAATTAAATATACTTTTAGCAATTTATTGAAAATAAACACAATTGTTGCTGCCATTTTCTACAAATATGTAAAGGTAATTTGTGAATGTATATTTGCTGATTTAAATCTATTATTTATGTCAGGCATTTGGGAAAAAAAGAATACAGATACTGTATCACAATGAGAACATCAAAACAAATAGACTGAATTTTCTTTATCATGAGTCTAGAAAAATTGAACTAAATTATATTAAAAATTAGATAGTTGAAGATAATATATTTGGGATATTTTTAATTTCTTTTGATATCATAGCAGGATTTTAAGGATCTTTCTTCCTTAATTGAAGAAGAGAAGTGAATCATTTCACTAAACTACATAAATATTCGCTGCTGTTGTTTTAAAACCCATATTCACTGACTTTACATTCTTATTATAGACCATCTATCCATTTTCTAATTTATATTTATACCTCATTATAGGGACTAAGTCAATAAAATAACTAAAGATAAAAAGTTCTGTAGAAATAACTTTATAAAAATGATACTGAATTTTTCTTCTTCAGATTCAAATTTCAATAAATGTTTACAAAATGCTTAATTGAATCTGGTTCCAAAGTCTGAGCACAATATGTGCCCACTCACCAAACAATCTGTGCAATTCAAAATTATCTCACCTTGAATTATAACTTTTTCATTAAAAAACATGATTTTATTTACACATGTGTTTTAAAAGATTACAAAATACATTTTTCTGTTTTGTGCTAATTGTTCTTTATTTCATATATGCAAAGAAATACCTAGAAGAGAGAAACTGAAAAGAAATTTACCATTTTCATTTCTTTCCTGTATTATTAGAAATTGTTTTGATTGATAATGATGCTCAAGAAATTTCCTTGGTTTTTTAATAAGTATTACAATAATAACTGAACACATGAATTTGAACTCTGCTTTTATTTCTATTTCTGTCAGGTGAAATTTATTTATCTCCAAAACAACATTAGCTAATATTCCTTTTGATCAAGTAAAATGTATCAATATCATATTTTCCTCTAAGACAATGTAGAAGTGCTGTTTGTGTTAGTTATCTATTACCATGTATCAAATTACTTGAAAATTTAGCAGTTTAAAGTAATAAACAACTTAACAACAAAAGATAATAACCCAATTTTTAAAATAAGCAAAATATTTAAATAGCCATGTATCCAAAGACAATATAGGAATGGCTAATAACCACAGAAAGATGTTCAACATCAATTAGTCATTAAGGAAATGAAAATTAAGACCACAATGAGATACCACTTCACACTCACTCGGATGGCAAATTTCAAAAAGCAGATAATAACAAGTTTTGGCAAGGATGTGGAAAAATTGGAACAATCATACACTGCTGGTGGGAATGTAAAATGGTGCAGCCTCTTTGGAAAACAAGCTGGCAGTTCTTCAAAAAGCTAAACATAGAGTTACCATATGATCCAGCAATTCCATTCCTAGGCATATACCCAAGAGAAATGAAAACATATGTCCACACAAAAACTTATAAATGAATATTCATAGCAGCATTATTCACAATAGTTGAAAGTGGAAACAACTCAAATATCTATCAACCGATGGGTGGATAAACAAAATATGGTATATAATACAAAGAAATATTATTTGGTAATAAAAAGAAATTAAATACTAATACATGCTACAACATGGATGAATCTCAAAAATATTATTTTAGGTGAAAGAAGCCAGTCACAAGGACCATATATTGTATTATTCCATTTATATGAGATGTCAAAAATAGGCAAAGGTATAGAGACAGAGAAAGATCAGTTATTGCCTAGGCCTGAGGGGTGGGAAATAGTGGGTGGGAGGTGAGAGGGTGGGGAGTGATTGCTATTAGGTAAAGGTTTAGTTTTGGGATAATGAAAATGTTCTAAAATTAGATTATGGTGATAGTTGCACAACTCTGTAAATCCATCTAGAACCATTCAATTGGACACTTTAAACTGGTAAACTTTATGATTTATGATTATATCTCAGTAAAAATAATAAAACAATCCTTATTATCTTACTTGTTCTGTACATATAGAATTTGGGAACGGTTTAGTTGCTTGGTTCTAAGCTCAGGATTTCTCATGTTGTTACAGTCAGGATGTCACCTGGGACTGCAGCACTTGAAGGCTTGAGGGGCTGGCAGACTTACTTTCCAATACGATTCACTCACATGGCTGTTAGCAGGAGGCTTCGGTTCCTTGCCTTGTGGATCTCTGCACAGGACTGCTTGAGTACCCTCATGACATGGCAGATAGCTTCCCCAGAACAAGTAATGTGAAAGAGAAAGGCGGGAGCCACCATGTCTTTTATGATTGGCCTCAACCATCACACACTGTCACTTCCACAATATGCTGGTTGCTACACTGGTCAACCCTATTCCCTGCAGGAGGGTACTACATAAAGCTGTGAATTTTAGGAAGTAAGAATCATTGAGGGAGATCTTTAACCTTATTTTCTAACTTTAAATTAAAAAACGCTTTATAATAAAACAATATTTGAAACAGTCCATGGAATCTGTGATGTGTATTCCCTGCTATATTACTAAGGGCTTCTAAATCCATCTTTTCAAATTTACTCACTCTTTCGAAGGAATCCATTAGAACGTTATCATATTTGCTGTGCCTGTCCTAAAGGGAGCTCATTCTATTGTTCCCACATTCCTAAGGAATTTCACAAAGATGTTTTTTTTGAATAGCAACTGAGATGTGCAGAGAATTATTAACTATTTAGGATTTGTTTAATTGGACAACATAATAAAGCTACTTACAATAGTTGTTTCTAAATTTCAATGCTCTAAGAAAAGCAATTATTTAGCAGGATTTTGTTTACATATTTCCCCCTGTGGTTTGTAGACTGAAAAGCTGCTGACATTTTTATTTTTACTGTTTATGTTTTTTTTAAAGGTACCTGAATTTAGTTTAGGGTAAGTAAATACATAGGATTAAAGGCAACTGTGCTATAAGACAATGCATGCTCTTAAGTCTTCCTCTTGCTCTTATACCAGGTGAACAAAACAAGGATACTTTATATTTATATGGTTAACTGAATTATAGAATATTTCTCTTCTTTTTTTTTTCTCCTACTATTTCCTACGCATACATCAGCATTTACCACATCAACTCTTCCCTTAGCTGCCAAGTTTTTGGTCCACCTCTGTGCTCCCATAGCATTGTGCGTATCACTCTATCATTTTTTTAATCTCACTGAATGATCTGGCTTAACATCTAGACTGAGGCTGTTTGCAGCCTCGTGGCCTTTATCTCTGTTTCTCCAACTCTACTTTAATGCCTTGCAAATTATAGACACTCAGGAAATGTAGGTTGTTTACTTAGAATTGGAAAGGGTACACAATGTTCTCTCTTCCAAGTTCTTGCACTAATGCAGAAATGCCTTCCTCAGCTATCCTGGCAGATGGCATCCAGCTTCTGTTTGGATAAACTCATTGATGAGGAAGGTGCTTGGCACCTTATTAAAGAGCTCGAGAGAAGGTTTTTTTTTTTTTTTTCATTTTTTAAATGCTGTTTAAGTGAAATATGTCTCTTTGACTTGCAATTATCAATCTTATTCCTATTTTTGATAACGATATGACTTCTGAATAGTATCATTTCAAATATTTGAACAGCTCTATTATGACCCAAAATCATATTAATCAGACTCAAATTCTCAAGTTTTTTTTTCTCACTTTCTTCTTACGAAATAATATTCATACCTCTTCACATGTCAAACGCCTGATTCAACCATAAAGTGGCATCTTGAACTGAAAACAAAACCACGCATGTACAGAGCATAAAAGGCTAGCTAAAAATCATAAACACCCATTGAGATAGGACACTTTGATATGTGATTTAAAAATCTGTCCATCATGGTCATAATTGTATAGTCAACTAACCCACACCAGAGATTTTTCAAATGAATTATTGGCAAATATTGTAGATTATTTAAAAAATTCAACTATCCTTTCACTTGATTCTAACACTTTCTACAATAGGTTTAGTCCTGTTTGATGATAGCAAGAGGCAGGCCAGCAATCAATATAATAGGGTATCCAATCCTGGAACACAATCCGATTCTCTGAAGCCACCACACCAGAGGAATGGATTTTACCCACTCTCATTCCTTGGGTTTCCTTCCAGGCAGCAATGATCCCAAATTGAAAAGGTAGTGCCAGTTAAAGAACGTACCCATGAATGCTTTACTTACACTAAACCACATCTGCAGGCAAGGCAAGCTTTCTGCAATATCAAACAAATTTCAGAACAAGAAATCATAGTAGAATCTCTATTATTTAAAAATCATGTCTATTCTTTTGTATTCTTATCCTTTGTCCCCTGCATAAACCGTTCCAAACCTAGTCCCAGGTCTTCTCCCAAGATGGAATGAGCTAGATCCCATTTCGGTCAGCTCTTAATTACTGTTTAATTCATGTCCATATATCTTATCTGTTTGTATTATCATTCACGTATGGAGGGGGCAGCTGTAACTGACATGTAAGGGGTTTTGTCTATGCAATTCAATATCATTAAGACCCTCTTCTTTATTTAATAAAACACCAAATGTGGCTCATCTTTTTCTTGTGGTTGCAGCATAGAGACACTCTGTAGTCTCCTAACACTCTCTTTTTCTGTTTCTCCCAACATCTGCTTTGAGCTCACTAGCAACATCTTTTATTGCTCTCTACTAAACTTAAAACTTTTCCCATCTTCAGTATATTAGATTGTCCTTCCAACATATATTCATTATAAATTAAAGAAGAAAACAATTATATTTCAGTGGTTTAACATTAAGAATAGTAATAGTAGTTATTTATGAACACTTGATATGAGCCAGGCACTTGGCTAAGTGTGTCCCATGTCTTAACTCACTGTCTTCTCTCGAGAACCATCAGAGGAAGCACCAATATTGTTCCCTCATATTGATGACAAAATTAAGGCAGCAGAGTTAAGATCAACTTTCAAACTCAGCCAGTTCAATGCCACAGCTCTTGTTATTAACCTATAGAATATCAGAATCCTTTTAAACTTTGGCCCCATCACTTATTTTTCTAATTTTGTTTCAAATGCAAATATGATGAACATAAAAATATGATAAACATAACTTCTAAATACTTTTTTTTCAATTTATTAATAAAAGAGTTCAAAAGAAAATGGCTCAAAACAGAACCTTATTGGTACCTAGCTAATCTTCAATAGTGTTACATTGAGAACCTTTCACCAACATACACCATAAATCATTCATAATCTAAATTCTAGTAAGAAGAAAATGCATTGTCATATATAACAAGAATTACAGTGTTCTGGGCCTGGTGATTCTTGGCTCATTCCTCTGCTGTTAGCATTTCTTGTGGTTCTGTTCTTCACTAATGTATTTTTAATCTCCAGCTGGAAAGGAGATGGCTACAACTGTTTCAAAAGTCACATCTGAACATGACAATGTTCATAAAGATGTTTCCATGTGTCTTTCCTAGTATGGCAAAAAGCTTTCCCTAAAGTTCTCTGGTCATGTCTTTGTTGAGGAAAATGGGAGTAAAATCATAAATTAGATGTTAAGGAGTCAAAAAAATGAATATAATGATTGATAAGGGACACATTATATTTAATCAAATCTAAGACACCATGAATTCTAAGACATTATTTTAAGTGCCACTAAGAAGTAAAATATTTTGTCAATTAAACTATGTCACATCATTGTAAGAAATGTTCTTATTTCAAAGATGTTAAAATGTGAAAAAAGTACATCTTAGAATCATTGAAATATATCAGTACCTTACTTTTGTTAACAAATGAGAAAACTAAAGTTCAGAAATACCAGCTTCAACAATGTCATACAATCAGAACTTGAACTCAGATTTTTTTTAACTTCACATTCAAAGTTCTTGCCTCAAAGTACTTCCCTTTCTTTGGTCTTTTTTTTTTTTTCTCCTCTCTCTTTATCCAACTTCTGAGCCAAACTATGACTTTGGTCCTTATTAGATGGTCCTATGTGTCTTGTACAGCTATGTAATCGAAAGCAGCCTCCAGGAAAGCTACCAGTATAGAAATATGTGCTGTCTGACACCAAGCCATGGTGCAGGTTCTCAGTGAAAGTCTGGGTGGAATTATAAACACACCTGCTCCCCAGAAGGAAAGTTTCAGGTAAAGAGATATAACAACAGGAGGCAGTAAATCCAAGCGATTTAGCAAAGTTGAAAATTTCTAGTATCGATTCCAGGGTGAAAACCTTTAAAAACTAATAAAGAATACAAGAAATAGAACCTAAAACAAATATATCTTAGGTCTGTATGAACGTTATTGGAATGGCATTTGAAGATAGGAGTTGAACAATGGGTTCTGGAGTCAGCCTGTCTTTGTAAGGGAATAACAATTACTTACCTGCTGGGGGTCTTAGATTCTTCACTATAAAAGAGGGATACTGGCTGGCTGTACATCATAAAATTGTTGAGAAGATCAAACAAAATAATATGTGTAAAGAACACTGTATAGTGTTTTGTCTATAGTAAGATGTGAATAATGAAAGATGGTAAAAATGATGCTAGTAGATCTCCCTTTGATAGTCTAGGGCATCCTGTTCCTCCTTTACTGTCCTCGGACAGTGTATCTGATCCACTGACATGAACGAGTTATGTTCAGTGAAATTAGTCATTGTATATATCCATATCTTAAACTCCTAAAAATCTTGAACTCTGAAAATCTTGAAGTCTAGAGAATCAACCACAACAGACCTGATTTAAACTCTTGTGTACACCACTTATGAGTTATGTGACTTAAGACAATTACTTACATTTAATATACCAATTATCTCATCTTTAATGAGATAAAATTTTTAACTCTTGGAGTTAATCTGAGGCCTCATTTAGGTAATATATGTAAATCTTCTAGGACAGTACTGTTGACACACAGTAAACACTTAAAAAAGATCCTACGCAATTTTTTTCCTTCAGAATAGCCACAGAAACCCTCATTTTTATTTATCTAACTGACTATCTGTTGCCTCAAGCTCACAAGATCAAAATGAATACAAAGCTAATTTCTATTTTAAAATCTCTGTTACTAAGCTAACAACAGTATTTGTTGTGCTTTCTTCACAAAGTTGTATATTCAATAATGTATCAATAATATTGTAGGTTAAATTTAACATAGGGGGCTTGCCTGGCAACTAAACACTGTTTATGACATACTTTTATAGATGAAATCATATCCTAATGCCTAAGAATCTATTTTCAGATAAGATTTGGGAGAATTGCCTATTTGTAACTTGGAATCCTCCTATATAGTGTATGATTTCAAATAAAATGCAGGTTATTTGGTTTTAATCATGTTATTGTAACTTTTGATTGCATATTCTGAAACCTTGTCCCCAGTATCACAATACTCTGTAGAACTAAATGACCACCTTAAGAATTCAGGTTGGCCCCAACAAAAGAAAATTATAATAAAGGCGTTTTCATTGAAGGAAATGAATCAGCTGAGGTGAAACGAATTTCCCATTTTGTGGCTTTAAACGAGTTAAAACTTCTTTATTATCATACAGTGAGAAGTAAAATAGAATCGTGTAGAAGTGCTAGACATCAAACTAACCTCCCTCCTGAAGCATCTGTGGTTGGAACTATTCAATAATTACTTGGGGATTTAAAATATGGGACACTTTCACTTTTCTTCTCAGAAGTTTCCTACTTACATCTTTATATAAAGGGTTTTCTTCTGCATTTTTAAGTTGTGATAAAAACACAGGCATTTAGGAAGACAATCTCTTAATTCTTACCCTGGTTCTGGTAAAGCATGCACACACACACACACACACACACACACACACACACTCGCACTGTGCATATTAAGATTCACAGACCATCTGTGTAACTCATTACCAAAGGAAACGCTATAAGCTCTCTGTGTGCTGTTGTGAAATTATGATCACTGCTTTGTTGTTGAGGGCATTAATATTGGAAGGCAAGCATTGATAGGTATGGCACCAGAATGGATTTACCAGGGAGAAAACTTTGTTAACAGTATATTCAAACATAATGAAAACTCATAAATGTTACTCTTCCTAGTTTCTTTTCAAGTGATCACTACAAAACTAAAGTCAAATGTTATACCAAAAAAATTAAGTTTTAATATCATTTTCTCCTTCCCCCAAAAGTCAGTTCTATTCAGATAAATCAGTTCTGTTCAGATAAAGATCTATTCAGATAAATCACAAATATTTTCTTCAAAGCTCTTTAAAACACATTGCTTCTAATAAAATGCAACTGCACAATTAGCAGGGAAGTCCTCTGGTGAAAGCTGGCATCCAGATTCCTTGATGTGCAATAAAGGTTATTATTTCTAAACACTTGTGGAAATGTCTTTGCACATATGTTTCTCCTTTTTTAGAGTTACTATTTCTACCACCTTTCAACCAGTTTGAATCTTGACTATTTCAATCTTCCCTTCTCCATGATGTTTTTTTTGTTGGCAACCTCCTCCTCTATTCATTATTTATTCTTCCATTCAGCAATTGTTTGTTGGATGCTCACCATGTGACTTGCCCAGATTTTTCAGAATTGTGAGTAGTATACACAGTGTAGCTAGTGTATATAGATAAGAACTCAAGCTCAAAACATTGAAATGTTCACCCAAGGGCTTTCTCTGGCACAGTCCCTGCTACTGTAGTGAAAATCTCTATATGGTCTGAAGCCAAACTTATTTTCATCTTGTGTCCTCTGTTCAAATAGCCCCTCCACCCGAACTCAACCATCCATCCCAACATATGAAGATATTCCCATCTTAGACTCAGCACATTTTGCCATTTCCCACTCCACTCTAATTTTTCACATTTGCAGTCAATGATGTGGCCCATATTTCACAAGAGTCTAAGATCTTAAGCTGAGCTGCAGACATTGGCTCTATTCATCCTCAGGCTTACTGGCTTCTCATCAACAATAATGGGCTTTCTCTGTCTTTTACACAGGCTAGAGCAGTCACTCTGTATCTCAGCCTCCCCTCCTATAACATAACCCCAGCTGAATGTTTATACGTAGCTACTCACTCGGGACATCTGGAATATTATGCTCACCTTTTGAAACTGTTGCAGAAAAACTCTTAGCTTTTAGGTGGGCTTTGAGTGTGCTCTTGCTATGAATCTGATTGAATAAGACAATTTTTTCTTGGTTTTACTTTTGGTCCTTCAAAAAGCCAAAAAATAGATGTTTCTTTTACTATACCTTAAAAATGTCCTCTACTAGGATCTAGTATCATGATATTAATACAGAATTTTTTTTTACAAAAACATCATAGACTTCTGATTATGTAAGTTCTACAGGTTCCTCACTAATACTTGCTCCCTTAATTCCTATTCCTTACTAAGGTACCATGTACAAAAGCTAAAATTAGCATTTCTAACTTAATTTTCTTGAACAGTCTGACTAGCCCCTATGGCTCGTCAACATTGCAAAATTGATATTGCATTTTTACACAAGTAGATAATGAGAATTCCCACAATGTTCCCATTTTCATGAAGGCTGGTCATTCATGCTCTTCAACATTGCTTTAGGTTAGGCATTATTTTCTGCTAATACAGCTTTTTAAATTATGATTCCGAGAATCATAATGGTGAAGTTTCACCATTCTCAGTTTATTTTGTTGCTTCGTGTTCTGTTAGTTACCTCATGGCATATGGGAGGCATATTTGTAATACTTGTATTAATAAATAATACTATAACAGCTAATAAGCAATAGCAGCTATAAACTAGCATTTTATTGAGGATTCACCATGTACCCGGTATACTGCTAAGCATTTGATATGGATTCCAGAATGTAATTTCACAAAAACCATCTGAATTCTATACCATTACTATCTTCAGTTAGGAATATCTTTAAACTGAGGTTTAAAGATTAAATTATAAGTCTGAGCATACCCAGATAGGAAATCCTAGAGGCTGGGAAGTCTGATTCCAGAGTCAGTGCTCTTTATCATTATAGTATAATAAAATGTTGAGACATGTAGGCATTACTATTCAAAAATTAACCACAGGTTGTTACTAATCTCTGTTGTTAGCACAGATGTAACCACAACTTCCTTCCAATCCACTTTGTATAGTGACACTTTACTGCAAGACATCCTTCTCTAAGAGGCACACTACTCAATAAATGCTCTGTTATCCCAAGTTCCTGATTATTGAGTATTGAATGACCTGGAAAGCAGGAATGGGTGGGACAGAAAGTGTTTTTCCTGTCTAGGATCAAAAGAGTTTAAGACCACAGTGCCTTTAATGATAGAGCACAACATTTAATGATGTCACCTTTGCCTATTTACGAGTTGGCCCATCTTTCCCAAACACTTCTCTCATGCCAATATTCAGAATTAGAAATGCAACAGTGCACAAACCCAGTCCCTCTCTCCCTGTCCTCTAGAACCTCCTCAGTCTGTCCTGTCTTCATAATAAAATGGGGAAACGCCCTGAGGACAGAGACAATAGTTAAAAACTTTTATTCAGTTTGCTCTATCCTTTCCATAGAGCAAAGGATCTCAAAATATCTATCAACTTATTGATTAATTGAAAGATGTGTTTCAGAAGCTATAGTATTACTGCTAATAATGAGACTGAGAATAATAAAATGTCAGGGCTAATTCCATATATAGAAAAACTCAGTGCTAGTGAAAGACACAGCCAACCATCCCCAGACAAGCCTCATTTTCATCAGAAAGAAAAATTCCTTAAAAATATTTTTACTTTTCAGATGTTTTCAAGTTTTCATTTGAAGGTAGAAGTGTCAGTCTAACTCAACATTTTTCAATTCTGGCTGCATATGAATTACCTGGAGAAGCAGCAGCACATGCCAATGACTACTCCCACAAAAGCAGATTTTCTGGGGCTGGCACTCCAGCAGTGGTAAGTTTTAGAAGCTCCTCAAGAGATCCCGATGTGCAACTAGACTTGAGAAACTGTGCTAACTATATATGTGTGAACAGATACATCCAGTAACAGAGGGGAAGAGAGCTTTTGTTTGATAACTGTGTAGAGTTGAAAATAGCTAGTTTTCCCCACCATTTCTTTTTAACTAAAGCTATTGATACTCTTAACATCATAGGCATGAAAGATTGCTCACAAATATTTTTAACGTTATCCACAAGACTACTTTATTTCATTTGACTTTTTGTTCTTTGCTTATGTGACCTCTGCTCACAAAAGCTAAATTAGAAAACAGTCATATGGTAGAAGATTAAAAACTGTTTAGAAAGCTACAATGCATTTTTTTCCAGAACACATCATTATAACTTTACAGAAAGTCCTAGATCTGGTGAGGGGTGAGACAGTGGATTAATCAGTCTATAGGATCATTTATTTTTTTTGTCCTTTCTCAGGAGGCTATTAGTAAGGGCACCTGCGTAGGACACTTATTTTTGTAATGTGAACAATTGTTCTTTAGGAATGAAATTCTGTTCCACTGACAAAAGATGTGAGAAAGCTCAGGGTGCCCCTTGAACTTTCTGACACTTTGCACAAAAGGTAAATCTGCTAAAAATATTTTTTTAAATACTTGAAATTCTCTCCTAACATTTTCTAAAGTGCTGAAGAATGAGAAATCAACTTCTGGAAAAAGGCAGAAAGAACAGAAAGGCTAACAAGCCTCACAAGAAAGCAATTTTCTGAAAAGAATAAAAAAAAAAAAAAGGTAGTTTTCTAAAATTGAGGAACATTATTCCTTCAAAGAAAGTGTCTCAAAGTGTCCTTAAAAAATATCAGTCCCTGTTCAAATCAAATTGTGTCATTTTTATCGAAGGAACCATAAATTTGTCAATTTTGTAATTGGCTTGGTTGGGTCATCCAATTTGACACCTGTGGAGATTTCACCACCAGGCATTCTTATCAATTTTTTAATAAATTCCACAGATTGAGAATGGTAAATAATAAATGATATGGAGCTTACAAAGTCAATATTTAATTTAACATAGACTCAGGGAAACTAACACTATGCATACACATCATTCTATGGCTTGAGTTTAAAGAAATAAGCGTCTTTATTATAAAAACTGAAAAGAATAAAAAAAGACAAAGATATTAAAAGTCATAAGGTAACAAATCACGTCCCTCATAAGGCTATAAAACATGAGTGCAATTATTCAGCTCACTCATTTTAGTATGGAAGCACCTGGGTGCCAAAAGCAAGTCCCCTAATTTCTTGTTAGAATTGGAACATACCAAAGAACCATATTATTGTTTAACCAACATGACTTTTCCAAAATGAATATTCAAGTGACCAGGGATTTTAAATAATTAAGTAAAAATTCATTCACAAACAAGTGGAAATGATGCTAATTATTGAAGTTGGAGACACAGAGTTTGGAGGAAAACATTCTAGGTAAGATCACAGTAACTGTACTTTACAAAGGCTGATTTCTACCCACTTTTCATATAACATTTGGTTTTACTTATGATAAAAGCTTAACATATTCAGTTTAGTGCCCAAGTGAATCTATAAAATAGGAATTTTTTATGTAAAATGTGGTTTTACACTACCTGGCTTTAATGGGAAAACAGGTGGCATCGATTTAAATATTACAAAGTTAACTATTATGCTTAATGACCTCAACCAACCAGCAAACTATGTTCAAAATTTAAAGAAATCTAGGAAAGAAAGCACCAAATGTATAAGGAGCCACAGAAAATCAAATGAAATTAAAACACTGAGTTTAAAAGTATTTGTATTATCAGCTCCTGGGGAGAAGAGACCTTATCTCAGTATTCCTCACTTTGCTTATCTCAGTACTTTGCATAACAGCTATTTGTTTGAATTGAATTTTTTTTCTCATAAGTTTCAATTATGAGGAGTGTAAATTTGTTTTCCTAAAGTTATATGTATCTCTTTTGTTATCACAGTTTTTTAAAAGTTGAACAGTTTTAGAAGTTTAGATAAAAGAGTGGCATCAGTAGAAATTAGTAGAGTCCATTAAAACAGAATGGGGAAAATAGACTTGTAGATTAATGATTTTGGAAAATAATTTTAAATGTAAAAAGTATTGACCATCACCTCTTGGTTCAAATCTTGTGTAGATGAAGGCAGGATATATAAACAGTCATGTGCCACACCATCACCTTTCTGTCAATGACAAACCACACACACCATGGTAGTCTCATAAGATTATAAGAGAGCTGAAAAATTCCTATCACCTAGTAATGTCATATCCATCGTAGTGCAGTGCATTACTTATATGTTTATGGTGATACTGATGCAAACAAACCAACTGTGCTGCCAGTTTCATAAAGTATAGCACATACAATTATGTGCACTTCTAATACTTGATAATGACAATAAACAACTATGTTAATGATTTATGTATTTATCATACTATAGTGTCTATGTTATTTTAGAGTATACTCCTTTTACTTATTAAAATAAAAAGGTTAACTTTAAAACAGCCTCAAGCATGTCCTTCTGAGGTATTTCAGAAGAAGACATTGTTCTCATAGGAGATGACAGCTCCATGCATGTTATTGTCCCTGAAGACCTTCCAATGGGACAAGATGTGGAGGTGGAAGACAGTGATATGAATGATCCCAACCCTGTCTCCCTGTCTGGGGTTAGGCTAATGTGTGTTTTTGTGTCTTAGTTTTTAACAAAAAAAGGTTAAAAAGTAAAAAAAAAAAGAAAAAAGAAAAAAAAAGAAATTTTAAAAATAGAAAAATTCCTATAGAATAAGAAAATATATTTCTGTATAACTGTACAAAAATATTTGTACATGTGTTTGTGTTTTAAGCTAAGTGTTAAATACAAAACAGTCAAAAAGTTTTAAAAGTTATAGTTTATAAAGTAAAAAAGTTATAGTAAGTGAAGGTTAATTTATTATTATTAAAGAAACAAAAATAATTTTTAATAGATTTAAAGTAATCTAAGTGTATAGTGCTTATAAAGTCTACAATAGTGTACAGTAATGTCTTAGGTCTTCACATTCATTCACAGTGGTGAATGATTCACTGACTCACCCAGACAGAGCAACTTCCAGTTCTGAAAACTTCATGATAAGTGCCCTAACAGGTGTAGCATTTTTTACCTTTCATATCATATTTTTACTGTACCTTTTCTAAGCTTATATATGTTTAGATACACAAATACTATTGTGTTACAATTGCCTACTGTATTCAGTACAGTGACATGCTGTACAGGTTTGTAGCCTAGGAGCAACAGGCTATATCCCACAGCCTAGTGTGTAGTAGGCTATATTAGGAAGCTTTGTGTAAGTGTATGATGTTTGCACAATAACAAAATTGCCTACCAATGCATTTCTCAGAACGTGTCCCAGTCATTAAGTGACACTTGACTATAAGTAGCTATTCATGGGAAGGTAGCCTCTGGTTTAGAACTCTTCTGTCAAATGTCATTTGTTCTCTATCTCATTGGTCCTAGCCCCTATCCACTGACAATATTGTCTTTTGCCTCAGTAAGATGTGCACCCTCTGCTTACTCTAATATTTAACCCAATACAGTAAATCTAATGGTTAGAATTTTAAGTACCACAATGGACTTGTGATAAAGAAAGTTTGTATCATGTAAATGTTGTTTAGTGTCTCACACACCATATAAATGTAGGCAGCTGCCTATAGCCTACACATATTGCCAGTTCTGTCCAGGGTTTATAGCAAGAAACTACAGAGGAATTAAGACCGAAACTTTGGGTGAGTAAAATATAGTGAGAGAAAAGAGTCAACTACATTTATGTATAACTAAATAGCTACCAGGTAGTTTGGAAGTAATATCTGTTAGTGGCAGATACACGTTTATTTTCCAGCTAGTTTCTTCTGCTTTTGTCAACTCAGCAACAAGGTACAGTTTAGAGTCAAAAGCACCAAAGAACCTCCATACTGTTTTCCATAGTGGTTGCACTAATTTACATTCCCACCAACAGTGTACAGGGGTTGTCCTTTCTCTACAGCATTCGTTATTGCCTGTCTTTTTGATAAAAGCCATTTTAACTGGGGTGAGATTATATCTCATTGTAGTTTTGATTTGCATTTCTCTGATAACTAATGATGTTGAGCATGTATTCATATACTTGTTGGCCATTTCTTCTTTTGAGAAATGTCTATTCATATCCTTTGCCCATTTTTAATGGGGATTATTTGATTTTTTCCTATTGAGTTATTGGAGTTCCTTAATATTCAGTATATCAAAAAGATATTTGTACTCCCATGTTTATTATGGCACTATTCACAATAGCCAAGATTTGGAATCAACCTAAGTGTCCACCAACAGATAAATGGATAAGGAAATTGTGGTACATATACACAATAGAAGATTATATAGCCATAAAAATGAGTATAATAGTGCCATTTGCAACAGCATGGATGGAACTGGACTACATTATGTTAAGTGAAATAAGCCAAGCACAGAAAGACAAATCTCACATGTTCTCATTCATATGTGAGAGCTAAATATTAAAAACAACAGATCTCATGGAATCATAGAGTAGAATGATGGTTACCAGAGGTTGTGAAGGTTAGTGGGGAGGGGAGGAAAAAGTGGGAATGGTTATTGGGTACAAAGTTATAATTAGATTAATAGAATGAACAATATTTGGTAGTATAACAAAGTGACTATGATCAACAATAAGTTAGGGTATACTTTAAAATAACTAAAAGAGTGGAACTGGAATGTTCCTAATGCACACACACAAAATGATAAATGCCTGGGGTGATGGATATCCCAATCACTCTGATTTAATTGATTCACATTGTATGCCTGTATCAAAATATCACATGTACCCTATAAATATATACAACTGATATGTGTCCATAACAATTTTTTTAAAAAGGACCAAGGCAATGCAGAAAGTAAATCAAACAAATGGGTACCTAGTGGAGGGTGTCAGTGACATTCAGAAACAAAGGATTTTATTGGCAGTTAAACTAGATCACCTTAGTCTTTAGTTTTATTAATAAATCCTGCAATGGTTTTTCATTGCACTTACATTAAAAGCCAAACTCCAAGACCTGACCAACAGGCTCCCTGCCTGCCTTTCTGCCATTATGCCTGACAATTCCTTTCCTTCTCCAGCTCCGTATGGAGGTATCTTATCTGTCCCAGAGCAAAACAGTGATTGCAGTCGCTGAGTTCTTAGAGCTCTTGCTTCTTTTTCCTGGACAGCCTCCTTATCTTTGAGGCTTTACCTCAGACCCCAAGTCCCAGAGAGCCTTCCCAAATCAGAAATCCTCCTCTGTTGCTACCACTTAACAGCCATTTCTTCATAGCATTTACCTCCATCTAAAAATTTCTTGTTATTTGTTTACATAATTACTCCTATTCCTTTCCTCTAAAATGTAAGCTCAACAAATCAAAAGATTTGACCTATTTTACCTTATTCTTCATTGTAACATAGCTTGGAATAGTGTAGGTACCCAATTAATACTTACTGATTTTATCTATTTTTAATACCATATATGTATTTATCCAACATTTATATAGCATTACTATTCCCCAGGCATGTTTCTAAACCCTTTATAACTAACCTAACAGTCTTATAAGTGTGGCAATAATTCCCATCTTATAGATGAAGAAATCGAGGTACAGGGAGGTTAAGCTACTTGCCAAAGGTCAAAAAGCTGGCAAGAAGTATAGGAGGATTATCATGCAGAGAGTCATGTACGTGCTAGGCTCTGTGTTCTTGGCACAACTGTGTGCTGACTTCATTGTAAGCTGTACAGCCATAGGGACTATCTGCAAGGTTTGGGATAGAGCTACATCTCAGTCTGTAAGTGGGAAGAATCACTGGTTTTCAGAAAGTTCCAGAATGTGTAAGGGCATTAACTTTGTGGCTTCATTTAGAACAGTTTTCTCCTGCATTTCATCTTTGGCTTGTAGACTAATTCCTGCCTGTCTTCTACGCCCTGCTTCCCTGATCCAGTATCTGAGTGATAGTGTTTTATTCAGGGAAGAAAAAAGCCTCTTAATTTTGCATTTCTTAAATTATGCTTAATGAACACTAGTATCCCATGATATTTAAATAGGTGTTCCCCTAAAAAAATTTCTGTGGTTAAAAAAATGTATGACTAAAGAGAAGTAAAAGGTTAGAATTAAGGAGAATATTTTGTAACACATATTTAAAAACATGTAGTATGTGTAAATTGGCCCTAAATTATGAAGCCATATGATGTTTACAAAACATTATTTTCATATATTTCTAGGGTCTTTTATATTTATTAGAATGCTGTAGGCCAAATTGAATTTTGAGCATTAAATGAGGTGACAAGTGACTAATTCTCTATATTTTTGAAGAAATGAGAACTGCATTTAAATAATATTTTAAAAGCATTTTTCATTCACATGTTATTATGGTACTTTTTCCTACTTCACCCAAACAGCTGATAATGATTTGCAGAGTTCTCCCAATCCAAGCTTCTACCTCTCCATTAAGAAATGCAAATGTGTCTCATGCCAGTTTCTTTGTGGTCCTGCTTTGCCAGAGCTCCTAAAGAAATTCAGCTAAAACCTAAGATGAACTCTATCAACCCTACAGGCTGCAGAGCTGGCATCTCATGTAAGAGAGATTTATGTAGTCTATCACTAAAATTTAGCTTTTCAACACAGTTATTAATCAGCCTGTTGTGATCCTAATGTTTCTGAATGACACAATTTTCTGTAAGCCAAGCAACCTACAGCAAATTAAAAATGGAGGTGGGGGGTAGAGCAGATATCAAACATGGCCAGAAAATGAATGATCCCTGGAAAAATCAGGCTCACCTAAACACTTGAAGTTTTCAAAATGATCAGCAACTGATCTGTGTGTGTGTGTGTGTGTGTTAGTTCTTCTGTTCTCCTTCCTTGCCTTCCTCTCTTTCTCCTTCTTTCTTCTTCTCCTTCTCTTTATTATTTGACAAGCATCTCTTCTGAGATAATTTTCCATACAAATTGTGTTGATACCTGTTTTAATATTATCTTCCACTTACTATTTCAATGCTCTCTTCCTAAAGGGGAGGGGGGCATATTTATCTGTGTTCGTCATGTGAACCAAACTAGAAACTGGAATTTTCTGTTCATGAACTTAAACATTGATGAGGAAAATGGATTGTGAGCAAATGTCAAGTGTGTCATCACTGTAGCTGTGTTTTAAGGAGAGAAGTAATGGTATTAAGCAAACATTTAGAGGCTATTTGCCCAATTAAAATTTCTCCATTGTTTTTATATTTCAATGCCTCAGGGTAGAATATAAATTATTTTTAATTTTCTTTTCCTTTTTGTGTCCTCCTGTAGTTTGCCCAATAGTAATATCCTTTGACAGTCTTTATTTTTCCTTCTAATTCCCATTAGCATTGTTTGTGTTTGGTTTTTTTCCCATTCATATCACTGTCTCCTTTTTTTTTTTTTTAACTTTTTGGCATCTGTATCTGTTGAGATAATTGGGCTGCAATCATCATCTGTGTTATAGTCATCATTTGATAGGTATTTCTGCATGGATATGTTAGAAACGCTTAGGATCCAAACAAAGTGAACCGGCCGTATCTATTGCAGAACGTGTACAGTGATCGTTTTGATTCAGTGGTGGCAGAAATTCAGGTTGACTTAATAAAGTGAAATAGAAGATAAGTGTGGCAGAGTGTCACGTGATCTGTAGTAAACAAACCCTTCTATTTAAACAACACATATCGAGAAATAGGGAGAGGGGAAAACGGCGGATTAGCGGCGACCTCCTGGCTCTATGGGCAGCTACACACGAGTGGATGGCTTTCCCACGGGGACAGCATCGTGACTCTGCAGAGAAGCAGCAGGGGACAAGCAGCGCCAGAAAAAGAAAAAGAAAAGGTGAACTGGAGAATGGACCTCCAAGTTCGGAGAGTGAGAAACACAGTAGGGCATAGAGCAGGGACGCCGCCGGCCAGCCTGGCAGTGTGGTCTGACCCACAGAGGGAGGCGTCTTCCTCCATGGGCCGCGACATCCACCAGAAGTGTCTGAAGTCAGCGTGAAGCTGGGGCACAGGCTGACAGGCGGTGTGGAGAAGGGACACAGTCGGGGGACATCTTGATCTCTCCAGTGTGCAGCGCTAGGTCCGCACTGGGCGGGCAGGGTCCGGTCTGAGGGGACACTTCCTGCATCCCGGGGAGGGAGCTTGGGGACAGGTTCTCGCCTCTGGTGCTCGCTGGGTCCGGCCCGCGGGAGGTGACCGCCGGCTGAGGGGCAGGCTCTGCCCCGGGAAACCTCGAAGATTCTGCCGGTGCAGTGGGATGGAGTGGGCGGGCCTCCCCACCCGACGGGCACCAGTCAGGGTGTCAGGGAAGCGCAGGGGACAGCCTGCCAGGGCCAGCGCCTGCCGCCCCCCCTAACAGTCCCTTCCAGTGCCGGTTCTCCGTGGGTGGGCGGCCGCCGATGGGGGGATCCAGAGCCTGGAAAGGCCGGGCGCGTTGCCAAACCGGGCGTCGCCCCGTCGCCAGCCCGGCAAGGACTCAGGCGGCGCCACCGCCATCGCCCAGCAGAGCGAGCCAGCCACTTCGCTTCCCGAACATTCCAGCCCCAGCTGCTTGCCTCTTCCCGGTGGCAGGTGGAACCCTGGCCTTGCAAGGGCAGAGTAACAAAAGAAGCGGATTTCCCAGCCGAGTTGCCCCACGGGGGCCTCGGGGGAGCTTGTCCCCGCACCCGACCACTTCTACCTGACGCCTGCCAGGCTCCGCCTTGGAGGGGCAAAGTAAGAGAGAGGCCAGTTTCGTGCTGGCGCAGCCCCTTGGCCTCCGGAGGAGCAGGAGCTTCTCTCCCCACCCAGCTGCCTCCGCTTAACCCTGACCAAACCCCGCCCTTGGAGGGGGCAGAGAAGTGGGAGAAGCCGCTTTCCGTGCAGCAGCCCCTGGCAGTGCCTCCCCCGGTTCTCGGCTTGACTTGCTTGACTTCTCCTACAGCAGAGCAGACTCCACACTCGGAGGAGGGGAGAAAGGAGAGAAGAGGTTTCCTGGATTGGAACGTGCAGCTGTCTCAGGCAACACCCCTTCCCCAGCCCGGCAGGGCAGGCTACACCCTTGGAGGTAGGGAGAAAGAGGAAAAGTTGCTTTCTCTGGGTGACTGGGGTGAATCTGTGGGACCTTGGAACTAAGTAAAAGGGGACAGACTGTTTAATCAAACCAGTGGGTTGGTCTTGATCATTTGATAAGAATATAACACTAGGGCTTGCACTTGGTGCCCAGGCCTCTGGCAGCTTTGTGGCTTGCGGTCCGGGAAGGAAAATCTTGGCCAGAGTCCTCAGCAGTTGCACCAATTGACAGGCCCCACCTGGGGCCGTCTCACAAGTGTGGCCAAAGAGCCCTGAATAACATATTAGCAGCTCTCCCTTAGCAGCAAATTAAGCAACCACGGAAGTATATGGTCTCAGAATTACAGGCACCTGTTGCTCTTCTTACCCCACTTAAAGCAGCAACAGGGCTCAAGTAACCCTTGGGAGTGACAAAACATTTCCCAAAGATTGGGGCACTGGTATACCCCATTTGGGGGGGTTTAGAGCACAAAACAAAGGTACTGGAATATGTTGATAATTGATTCCTCCACGCAAACTACAAGCAACAAGAGAGGGTAACCCCATAGCCCAACACAAGGCCTTGTGAAGGCCTTTCCTTCACAAACTAGCGGAGGGGAGCAGAGTCACTGACACAAGAGTGATTCACCACCTGGGACTAAGCAAGGGGTCCAAATTTACTAATCTCCTTTGGCAAGAGATGAAGACAACAGGTCAGGGACAACCCAACAGGCTAAAACACCTCTAAGGCAATACAGGACCAGAGCCCATCTCCCCAGAACTGTCAAGGAACACCCCTTTGGGGTTCCAGTGTTAAAGCTACAACCCAGCCCCAGCACCCCCAGTTCTTGACAAAGTAGCCTGATGAGAAAGAAGCAGCAAAAGAACACTGGAAATATGAAAGGTCATAGAAAAAAGTCTCCCCCAAAAGAAAATATTCGATCTTCATCAATAAATAACAACTTACATGATACAGTTGAATTGACACAGGAAGAATTCCGAATATGGATTTTGAGAAAACTCAATGGAATTGAAGAGAAAAATAGAAACTCAGCATAAAGAAACCACAAAACAGTACAGAAAATGAATGAAAAATTCTCTAAAGAAATTGAAATACTACGGAAAAACCAAAGAGAAATCTTGGAAATGAAGGAGTCTTTCAAGAAACTTCAAAACACAGTGAAAAGCCTCAAGAACAGAATGGATCACACAGAGGAAAGAATCTCAGAACTTGAAGATAATGCCTATGTGCTAAACAAATCTTTTATTTCCTCCACAAAACTTTTTTTAATTTTAATAAACATGAGCTAGCTCTCCCTCGTTTACACCCCTTGTAAACGTGTTGTTTGTTTGTCTCTCATGATACTTAAATTTTTGCCTTGTAAAACAGTTCTTTTAGCACTTCATCCTCATCAGCTTTGCTATTACTCTTCTAGTATCAGTTGGAGTTCTTTGTTTACAAGTAATAGAAACCATCTATGGCTCACTTATGATGCAAGAGAAAGAAAATGAGAGAGAGATTGAGAGAGATAAGGGAGGGAGGAAAGAAAAGAAACAGAAAAGAAAAAGGAAAAAGAAAAAGAAAGAAAAAAGAAAATATTTGAAATATACTGGGCAGTTCACGGCTCATTGAATGGATGGAAAAGCAGAACAACCAGACTTCGAGAAAGACAGAAATAGGACAACTCCTGGGATTCTGGGATTTAAAACAAACAGAGAGAATCATTAAAGTCCCACTGTCAGAATGAATAAGCTCCAATTGTTTGCTATCCTTAGTTCATTTTATTCAGGATACAAATTCCTGGGAGAAATTTTGATTGACCTAATTTTGGTCATTTGCCATCCCTTTGTCAGTACCTCAGGATAAGTGTTCCATCGAAATTATAGCCAAATGAAGGAAATGTGGTCTCAAACAAGTAATTGAGTTTATCTGTTTATAGAAGATGGTGGGGGGTAACTCTGGGTGGGCAAACACACATTTTTACTACAGCAGGCTTCAGTGGGAGGAGAAAGAACCACTTTCTCTGACCAGTTAAAATAACATAACAAAATATACCATATGTATAATGGTACAAGTTTGTTAACTTGATACCCGAAACCATAAAAAATAAGCAAATGAAAAATTTTAAAAACATTATGTTTTACTTATTTGGGGGGTTTTAGACTGAGAAGTAGAGGTTTTTTTTGTTCACTTGGATCTAATAGCATACATCTATAACTGAACACATGTTTAGTAACAGTATTTGAAATTTAGCATAATATGATGATGTTACAAAGTATCATGATACTTATGAAAGGATACAGTGTAGTATCTATGTATTATCAAATACTATGGATTTATAACAATAGGTATTTACAAATTTGTTAGCCTAAACTGAACTATTTTCAGTTCTATTCAGCAGAACTATTATTTAGTGCATTCAATATTACGGTTTTTAGATCCACAAGCAGGTCTTGAAAATGCACATATCTCAGTCTAATCCAAGCTGATGGGAAAGTAGCTTAAATCTGGTGCACAAAGTTCATTTATGAGAACAAAACCTACCCATATGCTCAGCAATTCTACTTATGCTTAAGAAAACACATTATCCACTTGTACCCATCACCTGCAGTATCTCACCTTTAACAATTTTTTTTCTGGAGTTTAAGGCAAAAGATAATTGGATCCGGGCTCTGCAACTATCGAACAAAAGCAGGTCTATGTGGTGACTAGTGTTCTCCCTCTGTGTGGACTAAAATCTGGAATAACTACCATTCTTATGCTTTTCAAACATGGACCTTTCTTCCCTCTGTCTTTTTCATGAAGTTTAGTTGAAAACTGCACTTTACCTAGAGGATCATGCAAATCCACTTTTTAAACCATGAGTAAGTTGATATGCTTGAATGACTTTGTTTCAGAACTTTAGATCAAATCGATTTTAATACTTGAAATATACCATTTTTTATTATTTTGTTAATTGGCTGTTGCATATGTTCATTAGATACAAATAACTCATTTCCCCAAAGTATTAAAAAATTCCTACATATATTAAGTTTACCAGTATAGTTCCAAAAGTTAGAAGAGTTAAAAAGAAAAGAGAAAGAAAGGGTAAGAAAGAAAAAGAA
This sequence comes from Lemur catta, assembly GCF_020740605.2. NCBI lineage: Eukaryota > Metazoa > Chordata > Mammalia > Primates > Lemuridae > Lemur > Lemur catta. The sequence goes on along the minus strand of NC_059132.1, from coordinate 19,370,740 downwards.
AGAAAGAAAGAAAAGAAAGGGAGAAAAGAATACATGTGCATACATATGTGTATGCATATTTATATGACAGCCTATATATATTACTCCGTGGACACAAACTGGTCCATTTGCAAACAGCCATCTTATCAGCATCTCAGCTTAGCCAAATTCAAAGAAAAACTTGTTTCTTTGTTCAGACTTTAAAAAATAAAAGCTGGTTTCTTAAAAAAAAAAAATTACATATGTTACATATATTCATTTGATTTAGGTTCTCAAATGCATTAAATGGAAACTCTTTAAAATTAGCTTTAGAAAAACTTTTATTAATGAGTTAAAAAGTAAGATAGTTAACATAATTCAGTAAGACTTTCTTAAAGCCTCCAGAGAGCCTGACACTGCTAGGCATTGCTCTTCTTGCTCAAAATGTGATTGTGATTTGTAAGTTCAAGTTCATCGTCTCAAGGAATAGAAGAAGTCAAGGTGAAATGTCTTCTCATCTTTCCAGACTTAGCTGTCTCTCACACCTTCACTCTCTTGCATTTTCCCCTTCTTGTATGTACTTCTCTGTACCTGTGAATCCAGTGGTCTAACATAGTTTCTTTGGCTCCCTGAATGGAGAACTTTTCTGCTGCAAAGACTTCCCTGACCCTCTTCTCTCCTCCCAAGTTTAGGGAATATGTAGCCCCCATCATAATCAAGTACATCACCTATGATCACATTTATGTCATTGTATTATAATTGCATATTTACTATCTTTTATCCAGTGGCATTATAAATCCTGCAAAAGTATAATCTATGGCTATCTTGTTCATTGTTGTAACTGCATGTAGTAGGTACTTCATAAATATATATTGAATAGTGACATCGTTCAGGATTCTCTCTCCAATTCTGCACACCCCTGCCAGCCCCATTCTCAAACAAAATGCAGTAACATCCTTTGTAAAAGTGATTCTCAAAACCAAACTGGCCTTGTATATGGTGAGAATCCTTTGTTTTTCTTTGTTCTTTTAATACTACTTGAATATGGCTTGTCTTTCCACCCTTTTCCCATATTTAGCAAGCTGACTTTTTTTTAATCTTTTTTTTTTATTTCAGCTTATTATGGGGGTACAAAGCTCAGGTTATATATATTGCCCATGTCCCGCCCATCCCCCTGAGTCATAACAAGATATTTCTGTTTTATATTTCTGAATGCACAACTAAAACAAGTGCAAGGTGACTTTGCTATAACTCAAAAGTCTTTTCAAAAATGTCTTTTTCCCCCCTTTTTAGGTCCTTAGAGAACACTATCATTAAGGGCTGCAAAGTGAAGATACATTAGACAAAAAAGTAGCAGACAGCGACCCTGAAGCAGTTGAAGAAATCTTGGTCTGCAGGAAATCCTCATCTTGGCTTCAATCATCAGAAAACATGTTCTTTACCACAGGTAGGTCCATCAACCTATTAATACATTTGTTTTAAGATTTTTTTTATAAATGCCCTTCAAAGGAAAGAAAATTTTATTTTCCCCTGATTTCTAAAATATAAAAATAAAATTAATTTTCAATATGGGAAAGATCTTACTAAAGTCCTTCTAAATTGGAATCATTTTATTCACTAGAAAATGTAGTAATTTCCATATTGCCTCTTTCTTAGGAATTCCACAGGGGACTTATTGTTGATTCTAAAGAAGTCTACTTTAAACTAAGTAGTCTGTCGACAGACATTTTGATACATGTGTATGTCCCTAGTCACTGAATCTCTATGGACACACAAATTCTGTTTTTCTGAAAAAGGGGGTCATTCAGTTTGTGAAAGACGAAACAGAAGTATTTTAGGTCTGCGTGAAATGGATATAAACAATTTTTAGTTACTTTTCTTCCATTGTCTCCACGTGGGAGATAGATTCACTATGACAGAAAGTTAGCTTTTTTATTTGTTTCTTTGTGATTTGCAGACATTCAGGAAAGCCACACTGGGTTAGTGGTACTTTTTCTGGAGTCTGTTCCTTAGATTCCCCCATACATAATTTGGCTGGATTTTTTGTTTTGGTTTGGTTTTGGTTTGTTTTTGTTGTCTTCCCTTCTGTAATGTTTCCTGGCAAGTTTGTCAGTCTCCAGAATGGGTTATAGATCTGTGATATCAGAAAAAAAGTGAGACTTGATTCAGTTGAAGGTGATACTGAACACTCAGAATATCTAACCATCTATAAGGACGGTGGAAGGAGAAACAGCAACCAAAGTTACTAGTTCAATCCCTTATGAAAAAGTTGCAACATGAGAAGTAGTTTAAAAATTTGGCTGGACAGATCAGAGAAGAGCATTCAAAGTTGTTTTGTTTCGAGAATAGTTCACTTTTCAATATCTTGGAAAGTATGGAGAAATTTTAGTTGTGTTAATAACAGGGTCTCTCAGAGTATCAAGCTATGGTGATTGAGGTTGCAGAAAATTTATTAAAATTATATTACTTGAATATTTAATCTACTGGCATAGTTTATAAGGTTTTTATAGTAGATAATTTCCCAAATTGATAAATGTACACTGTGTTTTCACACAATATTTGCGTTTGAGAAGACAAAACACTCTCTTTAGTTCCTGGGAATGCTGAAGAATAAATCTATAAGTGTATTTCTCTTCCACTGTTTTCACTCATTCTAGAAATAATGTCTAGAAATGTAGATCTCTAAATATTAAACAAATATAAATATGTCATTGACTTAGCATACCTCAACGTAAGCTAATCATCTTTCACTGCAACATTATTTTCTTCCCCGAATTTGCTGTTTTCTCAGTCTCCTGGGATTTATACCACTACCATTAGGTTTTTGATCTTTCATCTCTTTTTTTATCCTGATGATATAATTAGTCACTTATGCTAATGTTTCTACTTTCAGATCAAGTCTCTTACCCATTCTTTGCAGGGTCCCACTGCAACCTGACCTTTTTTGAGCTTTCCTGCTCTTTTTTCTGAGCTAACTCATTTTATTCCTAACAGGTCTCCATGTCTACACCCCCAAACTGAAATTCAGCCTATACTCAAGTAAAATAATTGGATTTCTTAAATAGCACTTCTATTGTTTCTACCAGTTCATAAACTTTTAGATGCATCTCATTACCTTTTAAACTTGAAGTGAACAGCATTTTTATCTCTGCAACCCTATACCATCAAGTATAGGGTTATATACATGGCTTTATACTTAGAAAGTATGCAGTTGAATGTACCAGGAAGGAAATGATTGCATTTTTTAAAGGATATGTTTCCAGAAGTTTTTAAAGATCCACCTTGTTTATTAATTAGAATTTGTAACCAAATAATACGGCTTTAGAGTTCTTTAAGGCCTTGGAAGAGAAGTAGGAAGACAGGGGTGGAGGTTTGGAGACAGATTGGGGTAAATTACTAGTTAGAAAGAAGCCCCCCTTCCCAAATGAAACTTTTCTGTCTGAAAATTTGAAATGTAGTAGTGTGATGGAGGGAACAGGGGAAGTTTTCAGATAATTTGTGTTGATAAAATGAGTAAAAATACTCTTTTTCTTAATTCAAAGTACAAACTTTCTTAGTGGGTCTCTTTCCTAAAGGGAATAAAACTGCTTACTTATACAGTTTTATCATCGGCCTGAGGGCATTATAGTTTATTTCAGCCAATTAAAATAACAATTACTGCAGAAGATGATTATGGGAGTGCCCTTCTGCTGGTTGAGTCCCCACCAATACTGGAATGATTAAAACTCCTGAACTTCAAATTTTCATATTGCAATGACTACTTCTACTTCAAAAGAACTTGAACAGTAATTTGGGAGAACACATTCTTCTATTTATTTCCTTCATTTTCAAATTTTGTTCTTCTTAATGTTTTACGGACTCTTATCTACAGTATCATAGCTTGGACTTTACCTCTCCTTATTCTTGTTGGGAACAGTTTGTACTCACCAAATTATTATATAAAAGCCGGCACCATTGTTAAATACAATGCATAGGAGGCTATTGGTTTGGACTGAGCTCCTGCACTAAGCTCAACAGACCAAAGCAAGATGGAGTCCCTTATGCTAAATTCCAAGTCACCAAGCCAAACTAAGCTGTTTATCTGACCTCTTGAGAAATCAAGAGAGAGATAGCCAAGTCCCCCAACAGACTTGTTTTAGCTGCCATGATGAAGAAGTCCCCTCTGCTTTACTCTTTACAAGGAAAACAACTTTGAAACTACTAATTCGCTTTTTGTTTTCTGTTTCTGCTTTTCTCACCCTTTTTCTGTCTATAAAGCCAACCTCTTCTGTTCAGCTCAATGGAGCACTCATTTGATTTTGTAGGATGAGGTGGTGCCCAATTCTAGAATTGCAAATAAAAGCCAATTAAGATCTTTAAACAGAATTTGTTGTAATTTTGTCTTTTGACACCATGCTTGCCTTAGTCTGGTGGGGGACTATGAGTTCCATTTTATTGAGTTTCTTGAGATGTTTCCATAATGGATTTCCGATGTAAGCTGCTTAATTACTGACAGCAAAGGGATAATTCCAAGCATCCTAACTTGACATATGAAAAATCTCAATGATAATGCTGATTAACATATCTTTTACATTTAAATTACTATGTTTTTTAAGAAGAGAAAATTGTACATTTGGTGGGTTGTTTGCATAGTCAAATAAACATACATCAGGATGTGCAATCTAGTAATTAGGTGCATTTATCTGTTTGTGACACCACTGGAAAATACTCTGAATGAAGACTCTAGGGGCAAAATACTCCTACTTGGATTGCCATTTCAAAACTCATGACCTCCCATAGCAGAAGCAATGCTTCTGCCTGCATAGGAAGTGTTTGCCTAGTGCTTAGTTACTTTAGCTCAATGTATTTATCATGAATCTTTTGAAAAATATTGTAATATATACTTTACATTTTGTGGATTTGTTTGCCTTATGTGTCATATTAGTACAGTTCATACTTTATTTATTTATTAAAAATAAAAGAGCTGTAGGGCCGGGCGTGGTGGCTTAGACCTGTAATCCTAGCGCTCTAGGAGGCCAAGGCGGGCAGATCGTTTGAGCTCAGGAGTTCGAGACCAACCTGAGCAAGAGTGAGACCCCGTCTCTACTAAAAAATAGAAAGAAATTATATGGACAGCTAAAAATATATACAGAAAACATTAGCCAGGCATGGTAGCACAGGCCTATAGTCCCAGCTACTTGGGAGGCTGAGGCAGGAGGATTGCTCGAGCCTGGGAGTTTGAGGTTGCTGTGAGCTAGGCTGACACCAGGGCACTCTAGCTTGGGCAACAGAGTGACACTCTGTCTCAAAAAAAGTAAATAAATAAAATAAAATAAATAAATAAATAAATAAAAGAGCTGTAGGACTTAAGCATTTCTATTGTCCTGAGAATTTAGGTATTTTGAAATTATTTAGCATTTAAAAGTACCTGTATTGACCAAAGTTAAAAGGAAAGAAGGGGGAAAACTGCAAAATGTTTCAGTGAGCCATGATGATCTACATGTAAACATGGCCATTCAGATATGGAAGTTTTCAGCAAATACAGTATTACTATTAAGCAAAGTTAATTTTGTTTTTTGGGAGGGTAGGTTTATTTTTAGTGAAAGTTCAAAAGTGATCCTAATACCTGCTTTTTTCTTAAGAATGTTTAAATCTTACTATGAATATTTATCAGTTCAATGAATGCAGATCCATTTTATTGTGTCAGTTAGCCTGATAGTGACCTTTGAGATTGACGCCAGAACAAAACAGCAAGTCCCCTCACTCTCTTAACCATGACACTACACCACCCTCACTGTTTTGTCCCCACCATATTCAAGAGTTCTAGATAATCTGTGGGAAATTTGTTTTCTCTAATGCCCCAATTTTCTGATGATCTTTTGCTTAACAACTTCTTTCTCTTGATACTGTCTGACTTCAAATATACTAACATAATTGACTGCAGTATATTCAAGTCAGGCATATGTTTTAGGTGACTGTATTTTACGGAAGTGATGGGGAAGAAGAAGAAATTTGTTCTTTACTTGTAAAGAGGAGAGTGAATCTGAAGAAGAGCAGCTTTTGTTCTTGTGAAATGGGAGTGGATGGGATGTCAGTCTGTAGCTGGCCCCTCATTGTACAAATTTCAATGACCCCTATAAAATCTCCCTTAACTAACTGCTTGACCTTTTGAGTTGCTTTCCAGAAATAGTGGATCTTCTACAAGATATAGGAGCTGAGATTCTGAAAGCCCCTGAGCAGATTTCCTGATGCACCATCCCCAAAAACCTGCCCCAGTGCACCCAGCCCTACACCACAACCTGCCCCAAGGCACACAGCCCATCCCATCCAGTAAGAGTCCACGATCTCTGTTATTCAGAGGGAGACAAATTTGAGGCAGCTTCTTCTCTCCTGTCTGTAGTATTAAAAATTCCTTTCTTCCTTGGCTATCCTTGTTTTCTCAATAATTAACTCTTTGTGTGACTAGTTACCAGACCTAGACCAAGTCAGAGAGTACAATTACTATACATAACAATGGTATGTCAAGATGTGGGGGTGAGAGGACTGTATGCCTTAGGATAAAGGGGGGATTTCAGTAGGAGAGAGTAAAAGAGAAAGAGACAGACAGAATGACGGAGAGAGAGAAAAAATTTGAGGAAAAACAAAAATCAAAATGAAGAGATTTCGCCCTGTTAGGTATAATATTCTCTTCCATTCATGTCTTCATAAAATCACCAGTTAAAAACATTACTCAACTGTGCTGGTGGTGAATCTGGAATTTCTGTTAGTTTGATTATAATGCATGCAGATCTGGTGATAGAAGCTGGTTATGAACAGGGTAATAATTTTATTATATTAATTTATATCCTGCAGATGACCTCTTTTTCACTGCCTATTGCTGTGGTTTTTAATTTAGTTGAGAGGTCAAGGGGTATAAATCTGAAATACCTAGAAAATACTTTTAAAATTAATACTAGAGGACACCTCCAATAAGATTCCATTCTATTAGAGTAGATAGGCCTGTGGATTTTAAAACTACTACTTTCCTAGTGATTTTGATATGCATCTGTTATTGAGAGAGAAAGAGAAAGCAGATAGAGATAAGCAGATAAGCAGAAAGAAGAAATATATTAATGAAAACTGTTATATTTATTATACCTGAGCATTCAGGTTTTTTTTAGACATTAAAGAAGTGATAGATATTTTTAAAATGTTAATATGGTTTCAATAAAATATAATATCTTATAATATCTTCAATAGCTGTTTTAAAGAATATTATAATATCTTATAAAGTATTCTCTCCTTGTCTGTGATTTTGATTTTTGCAGTTTCAGTTACCTGCAATCAACTGTGGTCCAACAATAGTACCTAAAATAACATTATTTTGAGAAAAAGAGAGAGTGCACATTCACATAATTTTTATTAATTTTTTTTGTTAGTTATTGTTGATGATCTCTTACTATGCCTAATTTATAAATCAAACTTTATTATAGGTAGGTAGGTATAGGAAAAGTAGTAACATAGAATTTGGAACTATCTGGAGTTTCAGGAATCCACTGTGGGTCTTGGAATGTATACCCTACAAACAATGGGTTCTACTATATGGCCAATTTTTATATCATTGGTTAAAGCTAAATGCACAGCATTAAATCTTATTCAGTGATCATGTTTAGGGGTTGGGTGTGGATATACTGAAAAGGTACAAAACAGGCAATGCCTAAATATTATTATATATTAATATTTTATAATAAATATGCAGGGTTTATTATGTGTCCTAAAAATAGCCAGCTAAAAAATTATGTGGCTTACTTGTTTAAACTGGAGATTATTTTGTCCTTACAGACTTAGTCCTTTGGAATTAGAATCTCCAAGTATAGAGTATGGGAATTCAAATTTTTACAAGTTCTAAGTTAAATTCATGCATAATAAAATTTGATAGCTAACCTACATCTTTAAAACTTCTGGACAGTTTTAGATAAGTACTCAGAAGCAGACAATTCAAGATACTACCTTTTACTATGAGCAGGAAATATTGGCATTCAATATTGTTGATTGAATAATAGCAAACCTCTTACTTTGATTTGCCTTCATTTGGAACTCTTCTACCTTGGCACAGTATTTTCCACTAAAATAAGAATAACAACATCAGCAAAAACAATAATAAAGAAAGAAAGCAAATCAAAAACATAACCATGGCCATATGCACATTCATTCATTCAACAGCTATCTATTGAGTGACTAAAATGCACACTTAATGACTTCATATCAATACTGTTGCATTATTGAAAGTGAAATGAGTGGTACTCTACAGCACTTTGTTAATAATAAACCTTGAAGGTAATTCATTCAATAAACACATGCAGAGTCCTTAATGTTCTTAATAGTTTGGGCTAAAATATTATTTTCATTGATTCTTCTGCAAAATCACCTCAGCAATCTCCTTCTCTGAGGTAAGGGACTCAAGAGACCATTTGAATGTCTTGGGATAATGGAATAAAAATATAATTTATGAATTATTTGGTAATTTAAATCTTGTTTACCTATAAAAACATGTAAAGCAATTTGTTGGTTACTTCACTTTCTATTAAATAAGAGTTAAATCAAGACTTAGCAGAAGCTGTTTTTAAACACAGAATTTCCTAAGTCACTGCAGTTTTGTAGACCTAGTCTTTTGCTGTACAACTTTATGTTTTTACATTATTAGAGTAATAGCAGTTGGTATTTGCAAAATATCAAATGACATAGATAATGACATGTCAATTATCCATGAAAATTATCACTTGCAATACAGTATTTATGATCATGTTATTTTTCTTTTTAAAAAGTCTAACTTCATAGCATAGGTAGAGACTTACTTTTTAATTTATTAAAATTAAACTGATTTTATATTATGATACAACAAATAAAGCCTTTCTGATACTTATTACAAATGCACTTTAATATTTAAAGTTAACCAAGTACAAGCTATGCAAATTGGAGGTGTTTTTTCCACAAATACTTACAATAAATCAGCTTAAAGTGTTTGAATATTTTATTTGAAGCTAAATATGTCAGTATATAGAAGTAAATAGCACGGTATTATGAAATAGAATAAACTCTCTAAAATTAAAATAACTCCAAAAGCAAATGAATATCTGAGCACTGATTGGAAAGAAAATATCAAGAAGCAGGGCCGGGCGCGGTGGCTCACGCCTGTAATCCTAGCACTCTGGGAGGCCGAGGCGGGTGGATCGCTCGAGGTCAGGAGTTCGAGACCAGCCTGAGCAAGAGTGAGACCCTGTCTCTACCAAAAAAATAGAAAGAAATGATTTGGACAGCTAAAAATCTATATAGAAAAAATTAGCCGGGCATGGTGGCACATGCCTATAGTCCCAGCTACTTGGGAGGCTGAGGCAGTAGGATCCTTCACGCCCAGGAGTTTGAGGTTGCTGTGAGCTAGGCTGATGCCACGGCACTCACTCTAGCCCGGGCGACAAAGCGAGACTCTGTCTCAAAAAAAAAAAAAAAAAAAAAAAAAAAAAAAGAAGCAATAAACTCTGGGTAGATGAACTCAAGCTTCTAAGAGGTAGGTGTAGACAGCACACAGAATACTGACACTTGATGTTTTATCCAATTCTTTTGCACCTTGAAAATGTTAATAAAAAGTAAGTGACTATATACATTTCATTTAATCATAGAAAATATTTTTTTTCTATTTTTTTTTTGCTTGCTCTAGTACCCACTGGAATACATAGAAAATATATTGAGTAATAATTAAAATGAAACTCTCAAGAATAAAGTTAGTGAAATAAATTAAAAAGCAATTAGGAATTACCTGGAAATACTGCAACAGAGATTTATATAAAGTGATCATATATCTGTATTTAGTAAGACATAAATTATATTAACTAATAGTCCACATATTTGGACAAATTGTTCAATGTTAGAATAACAAACCTATTGACTGATGATTTTTTTGCCTTTAAATCAGTTATATTATTGATTTTTTGTTTGTTTGTTTAAGCAGAATCTCCCTCTGTTGCTGGGGCTAGGGTGCTGTGGCATCATCATAGCTCACTGCAGTCCCAAACTCCTGGGCTCAAGTGATCCTCCTCCTACTCAGCCTCCCGAGTAGCAGCTGTGCACCATCACACCTGGCTCATTTTTCTATTTTTTTGTAGAAACAGGTCTCACTCATGCTCAGGTCTTGAATTCTTGGTCTTAAGTGATTCTCCCACCTTGGCCTACCAAAGTGCTAGGGTTACAGTCATGGGCCACTGCACCTGGCCTATATTATAGATTTTTAAGTTTTATGTTTCTTTGAAGAATTTGTCTAGAAATATCTACATAATGTTAAAGAAAAAAATTGTTCATGAAGCTGTTAAAAATAATGGTAAGGCAGAACATTCAGGACTACCAGGGCAGGGATTACTGTAATGGGGGTTTTGTAGCAGAGGAGAGAGATTGGGCTTGACTCTGAATCAATAAGGAAAAATGAGGATTTTTAGCCAAGGAGCAAGGTCAGTGGAGAACGTGATCAATGAATGGAAAATTACTAAGAGAGTAGGCTAATTTTTTGCTCAACTGATCTAATAGGATTCTTGCTCAAAGAAGGCCAGTGTAGTCAGATATTATCTGGGGAATGACAGAGGATGAGGAATTTGGTCAAATACCAAGGATGATCAGATATCCAGGATGGGGGTGAGGGGCAGGGGTCTTCTAATTACACTGACTTAGTAGGATGGTTGCTAAAACTGGACTCTACAAGGTCATGTAAATACAGTAAATGAGTGAGAAGTGGATGGAGAAGGCAGGAGAGCATTATTAAGTCTCTCATAAAGTGGAGAATAAAAACTCCATCTCAAGGAAGCGACAGCTACTTACACAAATTTGCCATGCAGGTGTTCCGGTCTAAAGCTGCCAGAATTTCAAGTTTTTCAAGAGAAACTCGAAATCCAAATCACAACTTCTTAATACTCCTTAATATTAGCATAATAACCCAAACTTTTTAAAAAACATTTGCCAGCCTAAGTACCTTCATGGAGCTGGATCTGTGACATCGGCTACCCGAATAGGACCTGAGGTTTTGCTTTCCAGAAGACTCTTTCTTTGTTTTGGAATTTTGTTCCTTGCTGTAGAAGAGAAAAATATAAGGTAAAGTTGCAAATTAGCCCTACAAGTTAGTAATAGACTGAAAAGAAAGCCACAGGAATTCAAACTTTCCGGCTATCCTTGATATTATTGAACTTGCTACTGCCTGTAATTATGAGATGACATTAATCATTAATTAGAAAAGAAACCCTAAGTGGACAGCGTGAAGTATCTCCATGGGACATCACTGGCTCAATCTCAACGAGAGTGAACGATATGAAAGTACAGAAACAGATTTAGTGCACATCTGGGTAAGTCTGATTTAGGTACCTAACAGTCTGTGTAAAAACCAAATAGAACACATTTTTTTTTCCTTCTGTGTATGGTCATATTTCCTCTTTCATCCTTTTCTTTTAAATCTTTGGTGATACGTTTCTGTTTGAATGAGGTAGTCCGACCTATAGTACTCATAGGAGTGAAATATCTTCTCCACCTGCAACATCAAACATTGAAACAAAAGAGCAGTTGCACTGAGTTCATTGAGATTCACTGAAAAGTGCTGCTTGCCTGCAGAGCAGGTGAAAGTTTCCTGCCAGCTTCCCATTTAGGAAAAACCTCTTGGTTTATGCCTCAAGAACTGTACAAGCCTCTAAAGAGTGGTAGTGAGAACTAGGTACATTTTTTTTTTTTGCCTAGAAAGATAGTTGTTAAGTTATATAATCAAATAAGGGTCAAAGAATTAACGAGGAAAGAAAAAGGGGGCCATGATAGACTTAGCAGTCTGGGTCTTTTTCTGACCAGCTGTCTCATGGTTTCCCCGCCCATCTGCTGGGGTGTTTGAAATACCACCTTGCTGGAGAAGCACATAAAGAGATGCTGCCACTTGTCTCCTCCCTGAAATCCAGCTATATTTTACCTTACATTGGAGCAGAAATATTTGCACCAGTCCCTATAGTATGATTTATTTGTTTCAGAATTTTGCATCAAATTCTGAGAAAGCCTCATATAACAGGTGGGTAATCAGGAATTATCTGGATGTACTCAGGGAAAAGACAACTAATTTTGTTGGAATTCGTGAATTTAAAAGGTTGCAAAACACGAGCAAACTCTACTTGCTTAGGTAGATTCATTTTTTTATTTTAATGTGACAAAGTGAAATCTAGGAAATATTTTCATTATTATTATTATAAACAGCTAAATTTACTCTGTGCCAGACATAGGAGTGGCTTACCACGAATAATCTCATCTACTCTTCCCAGCCTAAGGAAGATACTGTCATTGTCCTCATTTTAAAGAGGCTTAAAGTGGCTTACTATAAGCCAGCTAGCAATTGGTGGTCCAGGACTGGAGTTCAGTCTCCCTGATTCCACAATTAACTCTTGTCAATAACAAAATATGAATAGTAGCAACCACTTGTATTTACTATGATCCAGAAACTGTTCTAAGCACTTTACGTATATTAACTATTTAATCATCACAGCCACCCTCTGAGGTAAATATCATTACCCTCACTTTACAGAGGGGGAAACTGAGTCAAACACTAAGTGATTTGCCCAATGATCTCTAATAATTTATTAATATGAGATATAACACAAAGTAAAACAAGTCTTTCTGAAATTAGAAGCAGTAAATTTACAAGCCACATAATAGCTCCTTTCCAACAAACATTTTGCTAGGGAAAATGATTTTTTTTTTCCTTTCACTCCAGCAAAACAATTAATTTATTCATTATCAACGTTTTTGCTTTGTAAACTTGAAGCCTGGAGATAGTTATATGAGTCACTGTTCCTTTACTGTGATGTAGGAGACCCCCCCCTTGTCATGGTCCAGCATAAATTAAAGGGAAGTTACCTTTGTTATTGTAAGTCCTAAAGATTCTCTTTTGCCAAATTGTTGTTTTGTCCTTCTGTTGCTGTTGGTTTCTGTTCTGACCTTAATCCCATCTGTTAGTACCGTTGTAGGTACTGAGTACCTTGTACATCCAACTACACACACACATACAGATTTTATATATATATATATGTATATATATATATGAGATTGAATATATATATATATGAGATTGAATAATCAGAAATCTCTTTGTTGTTCAAATTAAATATGATTAAAAAGACAACTCGCGCTTTTTAGAAGGTTGCATGATAAGGAATAAATGTTCCAAAGAATAACAACAAAAAGTGTAAACCACAGATTTCATGATATCTGATCTAATACCTTGAAGTCTATAGATTTCTTTTCATGAAAATAAATATGTCAGCTAAAGGCTAGAACCAGAGTGACTAATGTAGTACAGCAATGGAATTGTGTCCTTTCCCCCTACTTAAAAATAATGATAGGCTCTTCTGGAACCTGCTTAAGTAAGTGACACTCAGAGAAATGGATTGCTATGCTGTGACATACGGTGTGCTGGTATTGCAGTTGTATTGTGGAGATTATTACTAGCAGCAAGATTTTATAGTTATTGTCCTGTCAAGCTGGTGTTTTAATCACTATCATCAACACCGCCTTCGTGTTTTTACCTCATCTTCTATCTGGCAAGGCAGACCAGTGTGTCATCCAAAGAGAAACTGATTTGTTTGGACTGATTATTTCATTAAGAAATATATATATATTTCAGAGGGACATGTGAAAGATGACTTTATGAGCAGGGGGAAAATACTCATCATGGGGGGTGGAATTTAAGGACTGCAATTACTGATCCGAGAAGGCATAAGACCCGAGAATTTGCTAAGGATGGCAGAAGCTTGCCCTAGAGAGGAGGAAGGACTGAGGGTGCAGGTGTTTCCTCTTGTCCCTGAGAGCAATTAGAGATTCCAATGATTTCCACTGTTACCTAATAAGGCAACAAGTGTCACCTGGTGAAGTTAATTCCAGGCACTGTTAATGTAAACATAGCTCAGCTTCTGCGGCTCACTAACATTGTGTATATTTTACAGGCTCAGAGAGGAGAGGAAAAGAATGTAAACTATCAGTACCTCTCAAAATCGCAAGTGAAGGAGAAAATGGAAATGGGTTAAGCATCGTTTACCATTTGACCTTTAGGTTTTTTTTCACTTTTCAAAATAAAATAACATCAAATAAAATAACCCTTTATATATGGAACAGATCCTACCCTCACCCCACCCCTAGGTTTTCTAAGCTAATTCATTCCAGTGTGGGTTGTCAGTTTTACATGGTGGAATACACCATAATATTTTCATTTTGTCTTGTTTAGAGGGAAACGAGACTATTTCCTCAAACCTTTTTCCTCCTCCCATTTGACATATAAATCTGCTTGAGAAACTTTGATGGTGAGAGTTACAGCTGTGGGGCTCTTTTCACCTCTGTTTGTTACAATTGACCTCTTTCCCAGCACATTAGATTCAGCCTCAAACTTAAATTGCAAGGTGTTGTGAATAACGCGTGCGTCACTTCAGGCTTTGCGGGTAGAGCTGTTCTTTCTCAGTGTCTCAGCATATAGCACCTCCTAAAAAGCCAAGAGAGACAAATTTCTCATTTGTGGAGCACAGCAGGTCAGCCCCTTCCATATGCTCAAGATTTGTGGCTCGTGTCATAAGCAGCCCATTCTCATCTTTCAAGTCCTAACAGTTCAAGAGCCTCAAATCCCCTTGAACCCAGATTAAATGGGTTCTGGAAAACATGCTACTGTGTATGGGAGCTTAATGCTTTCCTGAAGTACAATGCATCCTGAGCCCTCCTAGACTACCCTTTGACTATCTAAAGAGCTCAATACAAATCTTTGGTCTATTTAATCACCCAAACATGGTGTGTGTGGGTGGCTATGTATATATGCATATTTATGTATAATTCAGCATGCATATTTGTATCATTTTACTCTCTTGGCAAGCACATTCCAAGACCCGGCTTTCTCAGCCAAAATGAGTTTCACAATTTAAGTACGTTATAATGCCACATCTCTTTCTTGCCAAGTACAGGGGACACATTGGGATGATTTCTCCCCATTGAGCTTAATCTGCAAGTATTATAAGACATTCCCACAGCAATGTGATCCTAAAAGGAGAAATGCCTAATCTATATAACCGTTGGCACATCAGGAGACATGAGGTCCATTTTGTCCCTTTTTCATCAATATCAGTATTTCAAGAAGGCCTCCCAAACATTCTGGTTTACCTTAATGATAGTACATGTCTTTCAGTGATAAACTTAATCCTTTTACCAGTTAGGCTCTGTCCATTTTAAAAGTAACTTAAATGGACTCTTGTTTAAGGTCATATATTTTTTTTATCATAGTTAAACATACTATTAAAAGCATCTTTTGTTCCAGTAGCCTAGAAACATAGTAAATAAGTCTATTCTGAATACTGTTGTTTTCATAGAATCAGCATCCCATCTTCATTTCTTTTCAAAGCACCTCCTCCTCCCACTACTCTCCTCCTTTGGGAAACTTTTCTTCTATGTATACCTGTGTCTGGTGCCATCGTAGTAGCAGAGATAATGCCTTTTTACTATTGCTTTTGAAAATGCTTCTGACATACATTCTTTAATCACTTACGTATTCCAGATGAAATTTAGAATACATTTTGTAAACTTCATTTCCCCATACCCCGTGAAAATGAGATGTTTATTCCCATTGATTTTTATTGTTTAAATAGAGGAGAATTAAAATATCCCCATCTTGATTATTTCTATCTTTTGCCTTGGCAAGACGTTGCAATTATTCAAGTGTGTCTATGTTCGTTTTCCAAGTTTTATAGTTTCCTATTTTGTATATCACTTATTCAGTTTGTTTCTATGACTTTTTAAATTCTATTGCTATTGTGAGTTAGACCTTTTTCTGACACATTTTCTAATTGGTTATTGATTTCTAAGAAAGCTATTAATGTGTGTTTCTTTTAACCTTCTATCTAATTAAATTATTTTATTAATTATAAACAATTTTTATTGTTTAGACAACAATATCTGCATATGGATGATAATAAAGCAAAAGACAATGATAAATTTTAGTCTTTTCTTTCTTAGTATTTACACTTCCCATATTGACGGAATCATTATCTTTTGCCAGTAAGCCCCCTAGACCATCCCAGTATGAATACACCCTATGCATTCTGTAAAACCCAGGTCAAACATTTCCTCTAGAATGAAGAATACTAACCTTGACAATAAGTAATATATCCTCTATAGGAAAAACTGTTTCTCTACTCATAACACTTCTGACACCAAATATATGGGTTTTATCCCATACCAACAACCAGTTGTCAAATTCTCTTGACACCAACTGGGTATCTGATGATGATTCAATTCAATTCAGTTCTGATACTAACTACCCAAAGTTAGTGCAGACCCAAAAGTTAAGAGCTCAATCCTGCAAGGCTGTGCCCCACTTATGATGCTAATTGCAAATAGTGGGTCCCCAGGTTATATAAACTTCTGTCCAACTTCAGTACAAGTCAAAGATTCCCACAACACCCTCTTCAAGTTCAAAAACTCACTATGGTGGCTTACAGAACTCAGGGAAACACTTACTTACCTTTCCTGGCTTATTACAAAGTATACAACTCAGAAAAAGCCAAATAAGAGATGAGTAGGGAAGGTACGGGGGCTGGGATAGGGAGCTCCCACGCCCTCTCAGATGTGCTGCCTTTCCAGCCCCATGATCTGTTCACCAACCTGGAAGGAAGTTCATCAAATCTCATTGTTCAGGAGTTTTTATAGTATTTGATCTTCAGTCCCTCCTCCTCCTTTCTAGAGGTTGGTGGGTGGAGCTGAAATTTCCAACTCTTTGATCACTTGTTCTTTCTGGTGACTAGCCCCATCCTGAGGCTCTGTAGGAGCAATACCCTAAATCAGCTTATTAGGACAAACTCAGGTGTGATCAAAAGGGACTGCTTATGAATAATGAAAGATATTCCTATCATGCAGAAAATCCCATGGTTTTAAGAGCCTTTTACCAGGAACCAGGGACAAAGGCAAAGATTGTAACACTATTCTTCTTTGTATTATGCTATTATATTTAACTTCTTTCTTATGTACTGGAGGACAGACAGAGATCATATCTTTGCTTTCAATACACTCTCTAAAAATTTGCATGATAAATATATATTTCACTTAGTATGTAGAATTTTCTCCTCAACAAAATGATGATAATTGTACTTATCTATAATGTTGTTGTGAGAATAAAATTATTACTATATAATTGGATTAATATAAAATTATTATGACTAATAGGCATAACATGATTTTTTTTTTAACAAAGTATCTATTTCTTCCACACCTTTTTTCAATTGCAGATCTCACCAGCTTACCTTGTATGGAGGGCTCTCTGGCATTGAGGAGTCATTCTAGGATCATTATTATGGATGAGAGTTAAATTGGCAATGTACATTTCTCCAGCTTGTTAGGCTAGTCATAAAGACAGGCTATACATTTTGCATAATAGTTAAAGTTTTACCCTTTCATTGCCTCAAATTGGTTGAGTGCGTGCCATCCGCATGTAGCGATTTATCTACTTTGTGTTTATCTACTCCATTTTCTATGCATTTGCTATGATTTGATCTAGTACTCTAAACTGCCTAGTTCGAAAGCTTCTTTTTGTAAACACTCAAGTCTTTTCAGTGTAGACTGAGGCAAAGAAATTATTTGGTCTTTTTTGCTCTAGCCTTTTTATCCCCTAGTGCACCTTTTATTTCAGCATCACCAAATGGCCCCATAAAGAACACTGTGTTGCTGACTTTGAAATCGTTGTAAAGTTACCACTTGATTTACTTTATTAGCTCTTTGTCATTTCTAATTTGTGCTCACCTGTGACACAGTATGTGTTTCTCTGTTCACCTCACTTGGACCACTCTTCCCCTTAAAATGATGTGTTTTCTCTTCCCATAACCATGTAGAGGCTTTTTTCCTTTTTTCAAGTCCTTTGTGACTGGTATCACATGGTCCTCCTGCGCAAGGTTTCAAAAGGTTTTCAAATATTCTGTAGGGTATCCAGTTTTTCTGTGCTTTTCACATTTTAAAAATTGCATTCTTCCTCTAACTAATGTTCTTGTTGGTCATAATTTACTTTCCATTCTTACATTCCAGAATCACCAGTGACTGATTTAACTAATCACATGTTAGGGGAAAAGGGGCCTTTCTCAATGCTTCGTCTCTTTTCCCTTCACAAGGGCGAATGAGAACAGTAAGTGGGTTGTGCGCTGTACTTGGGCACAACTGGATGAGGGGCCAGTGCAGCTAAATTCAGTCTGGTTTTGCCTGCCGAGATGACCTGGACTGTGTCCCCCTGGGTGTCTTTTGCTAATTTACAGAAAGTCATTGTATGTGCTAAACGTGTTATTGCCCTTCATTTGGAGATAATATTTTTTAACCAAGAAAAATCAAAGATAGAGAGAGGAAGGAAAGAAAGATGAAAAGAGGAAAAGGAGGAAGAAAAGAAGGGGAAAGACAGGAAAAGAAGAAATAAGAGAACAAAAATGAGAAAAGGAAAAGAAATAAATGAACTACTCCCCTGAATATCACCATATTCAGAGGGATTAGTTGGGAATGGTGTTAGATAAGCTTAATTGTTTTTTTTTAATTCACAAGATCTATTATAGTACAAATTATAATAAAAGATCTGGGATTATGTCCATGAATAGATATTTAAGTTACAATGTGTATCTCTGCAACTTTCAACTATTTTTTAGCATATATGTATTCAATTAACTTTTTTACTTTATCACTTTTCTTTAAGGATCTGATTGTGAAGCAATAGGATTTATTTAATTTGAAAGTATTATTTAAAAATACATTTATTAAATATGTCAATTTTAAGAAAATTGACTTTGTAATTAAGTACCCCATAATGTTTAGAGTATCTGATGAGGCACACATACAGATGCATGTGATATTTTTATAAAAGCCTGCATCATTTAAACATAGCTTCATGTAAATATATTAACAATACCGAAACCATAAGAGTTGAGTTCATTATTTGTTGTTTAGTGACTATTTTCACAGATATCAAAACCATTAAATCACTGTTAATCTTTTTGTTAGAGAGACTGATAATAAACCAAATATATGCATGTGTGTATATATATATATATATATATACACACACACATACACACACACACACACACACACACACACACTTTTTTTTTTTTTGAGACAGGATCTCTGTCAGCCAGGCTAGAGTGCAGAGACATCATCATAGCTCACTGCAACCTCAAACTCCTGGGCTCAAGTGATCCTACTGCCTCAGCCTCCCAAGTAGTTGGGGCTACAGGCATGTCATCACTCCTGGCTATTTTTTTTTTTTTTATTTTTTGTAGAGACAGGGTCTCCCTCTTGCTCAGCGCGGTCTTGAAGTCCTGAGCTCAAGGGATCCTCCTGCCTCGGCCTCCCACACAGCTAGGATTTTTTTTTAAAATGTATTCAAAGCCAAAGTTTGATGATAGGAACAATAAATTGAAATAAATGATCATAAAATATTAACAGTAAAACTAAAAGTGTTTTTTAAATGGTGCAATAATGGCTGACTTAGGTATTTTCTAAACATTGTGTAAAGCTTAAGGAAATTGAGAAATGTAACTTTCTGTTTTAGAAATAACTCTTTTCTGTTCCTCCCCAATTCCAAATTGAATCATTTTTGATGGTCTCCATGGCACAGACAGACAGTGGAGTGAACACTTGAATGAATGAAGAAGGAAATGTCTCTGCCTACTGATTTGGGATAAATACCTGTCTAAATCATCCTGACAGACTTCAGGTCCTCTTATCTTTAAATTGAAGTGTTAAAATAATGATGAAGTTCATTATCATATATAAATAACAAATATTTCTGACAAAGCAAAAATAAGAGGACTAAACAAGAGCTTAAAATTTTAAGATACTATGAGAAACAGTCCCTGACAATTTTATGTTCTAAGTGTCAGCCACTCACATCCAGCAATTGTTTTAAAACATAAAAATGTGTTAAAAAGATTATTTATATGTCTGGCTTTCTGTGTAGTCATGGAATGAACTCAACATCTTTAGCTGTTATCAGGGGATTGGTGTTCAATAACATTATTCAGAAGGAAAGAATACAACAAAAGGAACATAATCACAATCAAAGGACCCAATCAACATAAATTTAACTTAAAATATAGTTTGCCTTTTTATAATGGGAGGTCAGCTAGCATGTAAGTTTCTGCATTATAATTAAAGATAATGAAGATTTCCTGATCTTTAATTCTACCTTTCTTTGATCATCTCTAACTTGCAATTAAAAAGATCGCAAAATAAAGGAGTTGATGTCACTATTGACTTGCTAATCAATTGTTTATTTGTTTTACAAATCCATTATTTTTCCAAAATGCTGACCTAATTTTCAGTCTTGATTAAACTGAGAATGAAATTAGAGTTTGTTTTCTTCTTCAGTTCTCTACATTATAATTGTTTAGAGGTGAACAAAATATACAGAAAATCAGTCTATCTTTAGGTGAGATTTCCTTGTCAGGTTTAAATATTTGTCAAAACAAAATCTGCTTAAAATGTGTCAAACTTGTCCATTATTCTTACTGTAAAATGCGGAATGAAATGGGCTTAATAGATGCAAGTAAAATAATCATAGCTAATATTTACTCAGTGCTCATTATTTTCACTGTGTTAGCGTGCTTTGTGTACCTTGTCTCCTTTAATTCTCACTTCCAACCCTTTAAAGTAAGTTTTATTGTTATCTCTTATTTTACAGTCTAGTGAAAAACTGGCATAGAGAGGTTAGAGAAGTTACCTGAAGTCATGTGGCTTTAGGTAAATCAAAACTCTTATTCACATAATTTGACTTCAAAGCTAGTGTGCATAAGTAGCTCATAATTCCACCTCCATTCTTTCTTTAATTTTTTTTTCTTTTTTTTTTTGAGACAGAGTCTTACTCTGTTGCCCGGGCTAGAGTGCCATGGCGTCAGCCTCGCTCACAGCAACCTCAGACTCCTGGGCTCAGGCAATCCTCCTGCCTCAGCCTCCCGAGTAGCTGGGACTACAGGCATGCGCCACTATGCCCGGCTAATTTTTCTATGTATATTTTTAGCTGTCCGTATAATTTCTTTCTATGTTTAGTAGAGATGGGGTCTCGCTCTTGCTCAGGCTGGTCTCGAACTCCTGAGCTCAAACGATCCACCCGCCTCAGCCTCCCAGAGTGCTATGATTACAGGCGTGAGCCACCGCGCCCGGCCCTCTTTCTTTAATTTCTAAAAAATGTTTTGTTTTTTTCCTACTTTATTATTGAAGGAATAAAGATACATGTGCCATCTAAAATATGTGATTTATACATATTTTCAGCATTTTTAAAAGTTTACAGTTTTTCTTGCTCATATTTTAAGTGCTTAGCATAATCAGAAATGATGATTGAATCCATATAAAACCATTTGGCAAATTAGAAATACTATTGATGTTTTCGAACTATCCTATAATAAATTCTAACTAATAAAATGGATTAGATACAAACCTATTAGTCTGGTTGAGATAGTAAGATGATCTAGATCACAAACCATCTGTACAATTGGTCTATTTATTTTGTTTGCTGTAGAAAAATGAATCAAATCGACCATGGAAGAAGTGAATCAGTTCTATCATGGCATCTAATCTACTGTGCAGCCTCAGAAATTGACCCTTGTCTGTAAAATGTAGAAAGTTCAAAATGATAGTAAGGAAAATATATTTGGATTCCAAATAAAC
Source organism: Lemur catta (assembly GCF_020740605.2). Lineage (NCBI taxonomy): Eukaryota > Metazoa > Chordata > Mammalia > Primates > Lemuridae > Lemur > Lemur catta. The sequence continues at coordinate 19,349,098 of NC_059132.1, read as the reverse complement.
TCCCTATCTTTGTAGGTATCTGTATAAATCATTGTTTCTTGAATGACTTCTCTCCTATTCTCTCAACTAGGTATCCAAAGTTGTTGCATGAACTGCAAATTCCTTTAAATCACAGTAAGAATGCTTGATTATAAATACTTGTTGATCTTCATAAAATCTGAGGTGGAAGCAGTAATAATGTCAATCACCTTCATTTCCATCTGGATGAAACAGTATTAAGGCCAAGGCTGAGAAGTGGGACTTTTTTTTTTTCTTTTGATTGACTCTTTCAAATTCTTAAGCATTTAGTCTTTGGAATTTTCAGTGTAGCACCTCATGCAATGAATATTTCTTAGTTTGTGAATTCAGTAACATTTAGCTATATGGAGCTCACATTTTTCCAAACATTTTCTCTAAACTAACAGCTAAATTGATGTCCTGAATTGTTAATATCTTGTTAGATGAATAATTCACCAGTTACGTAGTTAATACATTTAAATACCAGAGGGTAAACTATTAACTTCTTAAGCAAGTACTATGCACCAACTATTATTTTAGATAATTTACATATGTCTCTAATCCTCACTACAAAACTGTGATAGAGCTATTATTATACTTATTACAGATAAGAAGATTACCCCTCAGAAGGGTAAACTCACTTGCCCCTGGCCATGTGGCTATCGTAAGTAACATGAGAGGATTTGTATTATAGCATTTAATTTTTAAAACTGGTACTCTTTCCATGACTCCTAAAATTCTGCAACTCAAAGAAACGACTCTGATGCCAAATTTGACTTACACCATTCACTGGGAAGCAGTGGATATAAGAAGCACAATAAGAGTCCCAGAGTACGTGTCAATATATTTGGGAAAGATGTTCCTCCAGTCAAGACACCTAGCTGGTTTGAAACCTTGGTGCCTCCCTATACCAAGCTGTGAGTAACAGAAATATTTGTACCTGGACTGAAAAAATTAGGAACAATTCTCTGCATCCAAAAGGCCAACTGGTATTATTAGTGGTTAGGGACTCAGGAACCTCCATGGCCAGAAGTCAAACTAGCACTTTTCCATTTGATAGCAATCTTATGCTTCACTCATCGTCACCGAGTGCAGTGTATGGTAAATAGAATAGCACTCCAAAGAAGATGAATATGGAATCTCAAGTACAAATGTTAACACAGAACAAAAATTAAGAAGAATTTTAGGTAAATCAATGACATGAAAGATAAGCAACCCAATAAAAAAACTAGAAAACATAATGTCTAAAGCCACAATGTTAATGGAGCAAATGTAAATTTTAAAATATATATATATTTTATATTCTCAGAGGGTGGGAGTGGATATTACATCACTGGGGCTATGGGAGTGTCTGCTTTAAAAGGAAACGAATATCTTGACAATGGAAAAATATTACCAAAGAGAAAAACATTTAAAAAGGAACATAGATAGAATAGACATTTTTTTTTAATAATTGAAAATGAGAAGAAATGTATTGAAAATAAAGAAGGACAAAGATGGAAAATAAAAAAGACAAACATGCTTAGATGAAAAAGAAAAAACATCATTTATCTAATATCATTTTTAAAGAGGGATTGATAAAAAAAGAAATAATCAGAGGTAATAGAAGGAGATAATATAAGCTAATGGAATCATAATTATTCACGGGGGGGGAGGATGCAAACTCACATAGGATACATGAAAAAAGAACTATCACATACGTTGTGTAGAAATGTTATCAAACCAAGGCCAATGAAAAAAATCTTAAGATTTTAAAAAAGAATTTAAAACTAAATGAGGTACAGTAATAAGAATTAGTGCCCCAACAGAATCATGAGAACCACTGAATGTTGGATGACAACAGAATTCTATACTGAGCTATAGTATTGCAGCATTCAAGACAGAAGCAAAAACAATAGTTTCAGTAACGTAAGAATCAAGAATTCTTACCACCCATGGACATATTCTAAAACATTTCAAGAGAATATAAATCAGCAAGATATATTTAAACATCAAAAGGCAGATACAGAATAAGAAAAATAACAGAGAGCAGAGAAACCAGTGACATGATTAATGTAAAAACCATTCAATAGTAAAATATAACAATAACCTAGAAATATCTCATGGAAATACAATAGTTGAGAGAGAAATTCTAGAGTCTTGCTAGAAGTCTGTATCACTTAGTGTAAAACTTAAAACACAAGGAATTCTACTACTTATTATTTATGGCTACATATAAATTTAGAAAAAACTATAATTACTTGAATGGGAACACAGCACAGCAACTTCAGGAGAGTAATAATCTCTAAGGAGAGATGGGAAGAGTGTTAGAAATGGAGGGGGCTAGTATCTGTACTGCGTTTTCCCCATTAATCTCAAACAAACAAACAAAAAATGTTATCATTAAAAATATAGCTGGATGGTGGCTACCTAAATTGTTGCTACAATAGTCATTGTGATTTTCTAAATACCTGAAATATTTCATAATAACATAAGAATTATTCACATATATGCACAAAAATTTATGTGCTTGAATGTTTAATACAGCAGCATTTTTAATAGCAAAAGACATTGAATATCACCTAAATTTCTTTCAATAAGGAACGTTTAAATATAGAGTGGTACCTTATTATATGAGTTACAATATGGCAAATTAACAAAATGAAGTGAAGACTATGTAGACACATCTAGAAAAACTTTTACTTAACATTACAGTGATGAAGAAATGTTTCAAAACAATACACACAGTATCATTTCTGGCTAAATCATATAAAAGTAAACCGTGTATTTATATATGCTATAAATGTAAACAAATACTTAAAGAGTGGTCGTGAAGAACAAACGGTAAACTATAATGATTCCTTTTGAAAAGGAAATTGCATCTGGGGGCAAGAAAAATTGTATGGTATGTGTTTTTCTCTTAATGTACTTTTTGATATTAGTTGAATGTTTACCATGAGAATACATTCACATATTTTGTATACTTAATTGTAAATATATTTATTATTTATTAGATCAAATGTTTTAGCACCAGCTGGAGACCCTCTACTTTTCCTTTGAGGCATTTATCTGAACTATAATACTTGAAATTACTTGAGCAAATCTCTGTTTAATATCTGCAATCCCCTTGGTCCTTCCATCCTGGCAGCCTAAAAAGCTCCAGGCATCATATCTGTGTTCAAGGCGAGAAGAAAGTAGGAAGGGGTGGTGCTGGCTTCATTTGTCCCTCATTATCAAGGAAGTAGAAATTCCCAGAATCCCACCAAGAAACTTTTGTTTACATCTAGTTGTATGTAACTGTGTTGCATGGGCAAGCCTAGCTGAAAAGGAAGCTGTAAAAATGAGTATTTAGTTTTCCAGACTTTATACTTCTAAGGCAGAGGAAGAAAAAATTTGCAAAGGGCTGTTGGGTCAGCGTCTATCACATCAGGTTTTAAAATTTTTACCTGGTAATGTAAGTCTTACATAAATTCTGTTGATTGCATTTAACTGATAGCATAAAGTATCTAGACCTGCTGGAGAATATAATTTCTAACTCACTGTCTCTAAATAAATATTCATAATTATACATAACCATGGCTAGGAGAACTAGTGTTTAGGAAGGCTTTATTAAAACATGTGGTCTGTCCATTCCTAATACTTTAACTTCTATTCTGTAAGTAAGCCATCCAGCTGAACACCTTGAACCCTCCCTTCTCTCTCCTTTTGCTTTAAAGTGTCTTTAAATTGCTTTTCACAAATTGGTCTTGGCAGTGATACTATCATTCATTCATGAAGAATATTATAAGAAACCACCCTGTGAAACTAATTACTATGTTTTATTACAAATTATATCTCTATAGTGTTGCAGAACACACAACACCATCAATTAAACAATTACTATGTTTTGAAACATTTTTTTTAATTTAAGGATAAACACTAATTATTTTTACTGAAAGAGCATAGAGTCACCTACAACACAATTTTTAATGTCTGCTTTTGTTGCATTGATATGCTAAAATTCATTGAACTTGTTCTCTCCTGCTAAGCATACAGCAGTGTCTGATGTGGTTTCTATTCTAAACAAAGTTTCAATGAACATCCTTGTCACTAAATCTTTTTGACCCTCACTGACTAACCCAGAAATGGATCAATGGGTAAGGATGGGTTTAAGTCTTTTAATTTGCAGTGAAGTGGGATTTTAAGGAAAGTGAGTAACATAAACTACTGAAGAGGAGGCTGGGGAATATTTTATTTGAAAGAGCTACAATGATCAAAGAAATAGCAGTAAGCCTAATATATGATTTGGCACAGCAAACATTGATTTGGAGGAAATGAGGGTAATATTGGGGGGTTAAGTTTGGAAATGTATTCATAAAATACACTGACAAGCAAAGAGGGGGTCTGACATGGATGATAAATGAAATCTTTCATCATAGTTTGAGTGAGTTAGACTGGATTTGCAGACAATATAACACCTCTGATGCCGTTTGAGTAGGAGGAGGATGATAACGTGAGAATAGGTTTGGAAGAAACTTAACCTGTGGTGCATGCAATGAAATTAAGTGGGAAATGATTGAGCACAAAAAGTTGAGCTAGAGGGCACCTAGAATAACAGAGGCATAAAATGATCACCACTGGGGTTGTATTAAATTGCATATTAATATTGTATTTGTGTTTTCCTTTTTAATTTTTTTGTTCAGTATGACATGAATAAAGTTTATATGAATGTAAAAAGTGCTTATATGTTTGCATTTTTAGAGTAGTCTTACTATCTTTGGCACCCTCTTTCATAATTCCTAGTGCAAGGAGGTCATATCTTTTCCTATAAATACAGTCATGCATTGCTTAACGATGAGGATACGTTCTGAGAAATGTAGGCAATTTTGTCATTGTGCAAACATCATTGAATGTGCTTATAAAACCTTGATGGTATAACTTACTGTACACCTAGGCTATGTGATTTAGCTTATAGTTCCTAGGCTACAAACCTGTACAGCATATTATTGTACTGAATACTGTAGGCAATTATAGCACATAGTATTTGTGTATCTAAACCAGGGGTGGGGAACCTACAGCATATGTGGCCTTCTAGGTCCTTAAGTACAGCCTTTTGTCTGAATCCAAATTTTACAAAGCAAATCCTTTTACTTTTATTAATACATTTGTGTTCATCTTTTATATTTCTATTTTATTTTTAAATGAACATATTTAAAATACCAAAGAACAAAATAAGTTTCACCAAAATAATTCTCCCAGATTGACCAGCACAATTAGAACATTAGTAAGCCATAACAGCTAAATTGATGGCTGCAACACTCATGATTTAGTTCTAACGTCCCCTGCCCGATGGTGCCACTACTGCATGAGGCTGGTTGGCGAGAGTTTATGGGGGAGGGGGGTGAGTATGCCAGTCTGTTATCAGCTTTTGATAATGGTGCACTGTGTTTCTGTTTGAAGTGGAATTCATGAATATTTGCACAGCTCGACAGTATTTTTTAATTATCTGCTTAACAGCCCACGATGTCAAAGAAGACCAAGAGAACACCGAAGGAAGAAAACAGACTTTTTAATGAGAATTGGGAATTGTAATATTATCTTGATTCTGCTAAAGATAAGATAATTTGCTTGTTTTGTGATACTGCAATAGCAACATTAAAGAAATTCAAGGCTCATCAGCATTATATTACTCCCAAGGACCACAAATATTTTAAATTAGAGAGGTACGAAAGGTTGTATTTCACAAATTACAAGATAAAAAGCAAAAGCAAAGACAATTCTTTCAAGCAGTAATAAGACCTGGAAATAATGTCACTGAAGCAACTTATAAAGTAGCTTATGTACTTGGGGAAAAATGGAAGCCACTCAGAAATGCATAAATTGTGAAAATAATGCATTGTTGAAGTTGTAGGATGCTTAGACCCTGGTAACGTTTCAAAGTACAAACAGCTGCCTCTTTCAGGGAGAAACATAACTGATCGGCAGCATGAAGTAGGCTTCAACTTAACAGAACAACTTCATGCAAAGGAAGGAAAGGAAAATGTATATTATTCAATCTCTTTGAATGAATCAACTGATACTACCGACTCGGCTCAGGTTTTATACTTCATTTGGGTCACAACAGAAGATTTTTCTTTGTTACAAAGAGTTACTTGCTTTGGGCCCTCTTGCAAACAGAACATGGGAAATAGATATCTTCAACTTTCAAGATAAATGTCATGAAGCTGGACTGAATTTGGTAAATTTAGTGAGTATACATGCAGATGGAGTACCTTCCATGACAGGAAAACGTGAAGCATTTATTGCACAGATTAAAAAAAGTACTAACAGATCCAGGTGCTCTTATGTCTTTTCATTCTATCTTGCATCTGCAAAATCTCTGTGCTAAAGCTACTGTTTTAAGTGACACTTTGTAACAAGTTATAAGTATTGTTAACTATATCCACATGCTAAAGTTGAATGATGAGGTACAGTGTGGATTTGCCGTATCATTCTAAAGTGTGTTGGCTGATGCAAGGAAGGTGTTAGCCAAAATTTCATCTCTGCAAGAACAGATAGTTAAATTTTATGGAGAAGAGAATCAGCAATGTGAACTATTCAAAGATTTCTATAGGAATGCAGTATTTCTTTGTGATATCATGTCAAATCAAAACAACTTGAATATTTCCTTGCAAGGGAAAGCTAAGTCTATATATGATATATGGCAAAAAAAATCTGAGCATTTTGAAAAAAGCTATATTTTTTCAAAACACTTCTTCAAAGGGAAATTTCAGATGAACATTTTTTTTTCTAGTTAGCAAAGGTCATTGATGAGCAGGATGATATATACACATCATTTAAATAATACACCACTGTTATGTGCCTATTAATTGGAGAATACAATGAAATGGTCACTGACTTTGAGAATCATGACATCATACTCAAATTAGCATTTCAGCTAGTTGATATTACCAAGGCACCTAAAGAACTACAGATGGAGTGCAATGGATAAGCTTTGCCCTGGGAAACCCATCTTTGTGATCATGGTATCTCCCAAAACATACACTGGGGAAAAGAATCCCTATTCAATAAGTGGTGCTGGGAAAATTGGATAGCCACACGTGGAAGACTGAAACAAGATCTGCACCTCTCACCACACAAAAATCACTCATGATGGAGAACAGATTTAAGCCTAAGGAATAAAACCATAAGAATTCTAGAAGAAAATGTTGGAAAAACTCTTATAGACATTGGCCTAGGCAGAGAATTTATGAAGAAGACCCCAAAAGCAATCACAGCAACAACAAAAATAAATAAAGGGGACCTGATCAAATTAAAAAGCTTCTGCATAGCCAAAGAAGTTATCACTAGAGCAAATAGACAACCTACAGGATGGGAGAAAATATTTGCATACTATATATCCAACAAAGAATCTGTAGAATCTATATAGAACTCAGGAAAATCAGCAAAGAATAATCAAATAACCCCATTAAAAAGTGGGCAAAGAACATGAACAGAAACTTTTCAAAAGAAGACAGACTAATGAGCAAGAAACATGAAAAAATGCTCAGCATCTCTAATCATCAGGGAAATACAAATCAAAAACACAATGCAATATCACTTAACTCCATTGAGAATGGCTTATATGAAAAAGTCACAAAACAACAAATCTTGGAGTGGATGCAGAAAGATAGGAACAGTCATATACTGCTGGTGGGACTGCAAACTAATACAAACTCTGGAAATTACTATGGAGACACCTCAAAGAATTAAAAGTAGAACTACCATTGGATCCAGCAATCCCATTACTGGATATTTACCCAAAGGAAAAAAAGACATGCTATAAAAAAGACACCTAAACTCAAATGATTATAGCAGCACAATTCACAATTGTAAAGATGTGGAAACAGGCTGGGTACGGTGGCTCACGCCTGTAATCCTAGCACTCTGGGAGGCCGAGGTGGGTGGATCGCTGGAGATCAGGAGTTCGAGACCAGCCTGAGCAAGAGCGAGACCCCATCTCTACTAAAAATACAAAGAAATTATCTGGCCAACTAAAAATATATGTAGAAAAAATCAGCCGGGCATGGGGGCACATGTCTGTAGTCCCAGCTACTCAGGAGGCTGAGGCAGTAGGATCGCTTAAGCCCAGGAGTTTGAGGTTGCTGTGAGTGAGGCTGACGCCATGGCACTCACTCTAGCCCAGGCAACAAAGTGAGACTCTGTCTCAAAAAAAATATATGTATATATTAATAAAGATGTGGAAACAAACCAGTACCTATCAATACATGAGTGGATTAATAAAATATGGTATATGTATACCATGGAGTACTACTCGGCCATAAAAAATGGTGAACTAATACCTCTTGTATTAACCTGAATGGAGCTGGCAACCATTCTTCTCAGGGAAGTATGAAAAAATGGAAAAACATACACTACATGTACTTACCATTAAATTGGAACTAACCAATCAACACTAATGTGCACATATGGAAATAGCATTCATTAGAAATCAAGCAAGTGGGGGGAGGGGATGAATAAAGTCACACCTATCAGGTACAATGCATACTATCGGGGTGATCGATACACTTGTAACTTTGATTCAAATGGTACAAAAGCACTTTATGTAACCAAAATGTTTGTATCCCCATAATATTTTGAAATAATAATAAAAAAGAACTGCAGGTGTAATTGACTAAGCTCTCAGTAGATGACATTTTAAAATCATTGTTTGATGCTAAGAAAGATCCAGTTGGAATACGGAAAAATGCAGTAACATACCCACGCCTTCAGCAACATGCCCTAAAAATGCTGTCTTGCTTTTCAACCACTTATTGCTGCTAATCTACATTCTCCTACCTAACTCAAATCAAGATACCCTTAAGGTCAGAAATGACCGATACTCATCTAGAGGATCAGCTGAAACTGTGGTCCTCCATGCTGCAACCAAATATTCAAATGCTTTCTAACAAAAAGCAGACATAACAAAGCCATTAAAAGGTTAGTTAACTTTAAAATTAATAAATAGTCTTCATTTTTTGAAATTATTAAGTATATACTAGTTAAATTTCTGCAAAATAATGTACATTTTTTAGGTATATCTAATTGAAGTTTCTTGAATGTGGCCTTATTTGATTACAAATAAATTAATGCAGCCTTCCAACATGAAAAGGTTCCCCACTCAGATCTAAACATATACAAACATAGGAAAGGTACAGTAAAAATACAGTATTATAATCTTGTGAGACCTCCCATTGTATACACAGTCCATCATTGACTGAAATGTTATTATGGGGTACATGACTATAAAGAAAGCTATCTATCTCTATGTGTGCATGAAACCATGTATATATACTCAACTGCACACTTCTGTATAATATAGTAATCATATAGCAATATATGTTATATAGGCAGTTCATATTTTCACCATCAATGTGTGAGTACCCTTTTGTATACATTGCTACCATGGAGGGTTATAGTTCTTTTTAAACTTTTCCTGGGCAGGAGTTTGTAAAAAAAAAAAAAAAAAGAAAAGAAAAAAAATTAACCTCAATGTCATCTTAATTTTATTTTACCTGACTACTAGTAAATTATAGATAACATTTTAATGTTAGTTGGATATATGCTGTAAAATGGTTCTGTAAAATGGTTATTCATGTTCTTTGTATTTCCAATGAATTCTTTGTGTGTCTTGTCAATTTGTAAAATATCTGTGTATTATGATCACAACCTTTTGTCATGTGATTTACATTTTTGTATCATTTTACTTATGTATGAACTTTTTGTCAATTAATACTTTTTAATCCTTATATTTTCAAATTTGGCCATATGTATTTTGTAAGTTCTGGAATTCCAGTCTCACAAAAGTCTTTCTCACTCTATGAACCATGTACCCATTACTTCTTATTATAATGGATTTTCTTGCAAGAGTTCATCATTAATATTATTTAAATTTAGCTTCCATCCATTCACAATATTTTGTAAATATAAGAATCAGGTCAATTTTTTTTTTTCCCCACAAGGATGGCTAGCTACTGAGAATGGTTTCCCATTGTATTACTAAATGACCATATCATATATGCATCCTTTATTTAAGGGCCTAATTCTGAAGTCTCCACTCAGTTCCACTGATCCATGTGTATTTTTCTATACAAATGCCATATCAACTTGAACAGAGGCTTTATAGCATATTCTGTTTGGAAAGATAATTTTTTCCCTCATTGTCCTTTTTCCTCCTTTATTTGGCTATTTATGGGTATTCGTCATTTCATTTGAACTTTAAGATTATTTTAGTCTTTGTGTTGCAGATATTTATATTTTTATTTCTTGTAGGCAGATACCTAGAAGTGGAATAGCTGAGTCTTATAGTAAATTTATATTAACTTTTAAGGAAACTACCAAATTATTTTACAAAGCTGCTACACCATTTTAACATTTTGACTGGCAATATATGAGGTTCCAGTTTTTTACATCCTTGCAAACACTTGTTACCATCTGATTTTTTAGATTTATTTTTTAATTTATTTAAATTAAAGCAATTTTATTGGATGTGAAATGGTATCTCATTGTAATGTTAATTTGCATTTCCCTAACAACCGATGGTGCTGAGTGTCTTTTCATATGCATGTGGCCTTTGGTGAAATGTCTATTCAAATATTTGCACACTTTTAAATTGGTTATTTGCCTTATTATTGAGTTGTGTTTATGTTTTTATTTTTGTTTCTTATTTTGGGTACAAGTTCTTTATCAGAAATGGATTTTGTATATATATTTTTTCTAATTGGTAGCTTGTGTTTTCACTTTCTTAATGGTGTCTTTTGAAATGCAAATGTTTTTAATTTTGGAGAAATCTAATTTATCATTATTTTCTTTTACCACAACTTTTGGTGTCAGATCTAAGAAATCGAGAACAAGTATATGAAAAATTAGTATGGAAAATTTGAAATAATCAAACAATTTGACCTAACTGGAATATTATGAAACACTGCAGTCAATAGCAATATAAAATACATTTTATCAAGTATACATAAAACATTTATCAAATTAGACATATTCTGAACCATAAAACAAGTCTCAATAAGTTTAAAATGATTCAAATTATAAATCTTGGGTTCTCTGACTAAAATGGAACTAAGTTATAAATTCACATTAGAAAAATATCTATAAAATTCCCAAATATTTGAAAACTAAATAACATGCTTTTAAATACTCTACAAGGCAAAAAAGAATCATAAGAAAAATTAAATAGTAGTTTACATTGACTAAAAAGAAAAATACAATACATCAAAATTAATGGGATGCTACAGAAGCAGTACTTAGCTGGAAGTACATAGCACTGAATACTATGGTATCTTAGGAAATAGAAAAATTTTTGAGTCAGTGACCTTATCTTCTGCATTAAGAAGCTGGGAAAGATAGAGTAAATGAAACCCAAAGTAAGTAGAAGAAAGGATATAATACAGACCAGCAACGAAAGAAATGAATTCTAAATCAGAAAACTAGAAAGAAATCAATGAAACTAAAAAAGTTACTCACTGAGGTCAATGAAATTGATAAAATTCTGAAGTGATCATTTGACAAGTTAACCAGAAAAAAGGAGATAAGACATACATTTACAATATCAGAAAAGGTGACATCATTATAAAATCAATAGATATGAAAATGACAATAAGGGAATATTATGAACAATGTCATGTTAATAACTTTTATGAGTTAGATGAAATGCACAAATTTTTTGAATGACACAAAGTAGCAAAGTTCACATAAGTAGATATCAATAACTAGAACAGCCCTATATCTATTTGTAAAAGTAGATTTATAGTTTTATTCTTTCTACAAAGAGTAAAAAACTCTTTATACAAAGACAATCCTATGTCTAGATGGCATCTCTTGGGAATTCTTTCAAACATTCAAGGAAGAAAAAAAAAAGGAATTCTAAATCAACTCTTCCATAAAATTTTAGGAAATATTTTTCATCTCACTCTATAAGGCCAGTATTACTGTTATATGAAAACCAGACAAAGAAATTATAAGAAAAGAAAATGACAAGTCAGTGTCTCCTTCATAAACACAGAGGCAAAATTTTGAAAATTTTAGCATATCTAATCTAACATGAAAAGTGTACCATGTGATGACCAAGTAGTGTTTAAATAGGAAAGCAAATTTTGCTTGACATTTAAAAATCAATCAATACTCTTTTATTTGTGAGCTGTACATAATGACTTCCTTTCTAAGAATACAGTATGAAAGCAAGGAAAAAAGATTAACCTGAAATCTGACAAACCTCAAATCACCTCAGCTAGGTAAATAAGGTCAACATCAACAGTTATAAACCATATGGATGGTATATACTGTTGACATGATGTGATGAAAAGGACACTTTACCTCAGTGATTTTACTGACCAAAACCTACAATCCTAATATATTTATACGAATAGCTGCAGAAAAATTCCAATGAGGGCTCTACAAATTACCTCAGCAGTACTTCCCCAAACTGTCAAGTTGATCAAAAACAAGCAAAGTTTGAGAAACTGTCACAACCAGGAAGAGCCTAAGGTGACATGTCTACAAGTAATGTGGTACCCTACATGGGACCCTGGAGCAGAAAAAAAAACAAGGACATTAAGTAAAAACTAAGGAAATCTGAATAAATCATGGATTTCAGTTAATAATGTATCAATATTTTTAATTAATTGTAATAAATGTAGCATACAGAGTTAAAATATAAAATAGAGAACACTGGGTGTGGGATAAAGAACCCTTTTCAGTATTTTCTGAAGTTTTCTCTAAATCTAAAACTGTTCTAAAATTAAAGTCTGTTTTAAATAAATTAAATCAATGTAATTCACCATATGAATAGGCTTTAAAAAAAAAAAACAGATGGTCATCTCATTAGATACAGAAAAACATTGACAAAATTCATCATCCATTCCCAATAAAAACTCTCAGCAAAGTACAAATATAAGGGCATATCCTCATGCTGATAAAAGATATTTATGAAAAATGTACAGCTAACATAATTTTAATGATGAATAAATAAATCCTTTTCATCTCAGGTAATAAACAAGGCAAAGAAGTCTTTTCTTACCACTTCCTTCACATTATATGGGAGGTTCTAGCCAGCATCATAAGTCAGGAAAAAAAAGAAAGGCTTCCTAACTGGAAAAGAAGAAATAAAAAAATAAAACTGCCTTATTCACAAAAAATATTATCATCTATTTATAAAATCCTATGAAATCTTTTTTTTAAAAAAGCTTCTAGAACTAACTAATTTACTGATATGGTATGATATCAGTCCAATAAAAGCACCCAGTGCTTTTTCCCCCAGGGCCTGAGAATCATCTTACCCAGCAGCCCTTGCTCACAGTGAAGCCACCAAAAACATCAGTAAGCTAGGCCATTCAGGCACTCACAAACAGTGTTAATATTGATTATAGCCAAATAAATCACACCAAGACTACACTACTGTGCTTACCCAAAACCAAAGCCAAAGCATCCTGCTCAACCGACAGAATAGGATACAACAATAGGAAACAGTCTTTCTCTACAAAAGCTACGCTGTAAAATTTGAATAGGTCACTATTCCACTGGATGCACAGATGTCTGCACTAAGGCGCAAAAAATTGTGAAAAAGCAAGGAAACATGACATCTCCAAAAGAATACAATAATTCTTCAGTAACAGATCCAAAAGGGAAAAAAAATTTATACAATGTCATTTTTTAAATGTATTTAAAAAATGATCTGAAAAAATCCCATGAGATACAAGAGGATATAAAACAAGAGATAGATAACTCAACAAAAGCAGGAAAACATGTCCATATGACTCTAAGCTATATATAAATTAAATGAAAACCCTATCAAAAAACAAACAAAACCCCCAAAACAATTCATAATATGAATGATAAATTCAGCACACAGGTAGATACCATAAGAAGAGAACCAAACAGAACCACCGAAGCTAAAGAATTCAATGAATGATTTTTTTTTTTAAATTAAGATCTAGTCTGCAGCAACAGACTAGATCAAGAAGAAGAAAGAATTTCTGAACTTGAAGACAGGTCTTTTAAAATAATCCAGTCAGATAAAAAGAGAAAAGAAAAAGAACAAAAATAGTGCAGAAAGCCTATGAAATTATGCAACACCATCAAAAGAACAGATGTTCACATTACAGGAGTTAGTACACAAAAACAGACACATAGATCAATGGAACAGAGCAGAGAACCTAGAAATAAATCCACCTATTTATATCCAATTGAATTTTGACAAAGTTGCCAAGAATATATATTGTGGAAAACACATTATCTTCAATAAATGGTGCTAGAAAAACTGAACATCCATATGCAGAAGAATGAAACTCAACTTCTATCTCTACATATACCCAGATTAACTCAAAATAGATTAAAGCATTAAACATGAGAGTCAAAACTCTGAAGCCACTAGATGAAAAGATGGGGGAAGTGCTTCAGGACATTGGTCTGGGCAACAATTTTATGCATAAGACCCGAAAAGCATTGCAACCAAAGCAAAAACAGATTACATCAAACTACAAAACTTCTGCATAGCAAAGGAAAAAATCAACACAGTGAAGAAACAACCTGAAGAATGGGAGTAAATATTTGCAAACTACTTCTCCAACAGGGGTTAATATGCAGAATATACAAAGAACTCAAACAAGTCAACAGCAAAAATAAATAAATAAATAAAACCCAAAATCCAGTTTAAAAATGAGCAAATGATCTGAGTGGATGCTTCTCAAAAGAACACATACAAATGGCCAAAAAGTATACGAAGAAAATGCTTCACAGCACTAATCATCAAGGAAATGCAAATGAAAACCACAATGAGGTATCATCTCACCCCAAAATGGCTATTATCAAAAAAAGAAAAAATAACAATTGCTGGGGAGGATGTGGAAAAGGGGGAATTCTTATGCACTGTTGCTGGGAATGTAAATGGGTACATCTATTGTGGAAAACAGTCTGAAGTTTCCTTTAAAAAGTAAAAAAAAAAAAAAAAAAAATTGAACGTCCATATGATCCTGCAATTCTGCTACTGGATATATATCCACAGGAAAGGAAATGACTATGTCAAAGAGGTATCGGCACTCTCATGTTTATTAACAGCACTATTCACAATAGCTAAGGTAATGGTATAAACTTAAATGTCCATTATCAGATGTATGAATAAAGAAAATATGCTATATATACACAATAGAATATTATTCAATCGTAAGAATAAACGAAATCCTGTCATTTGTGGCAACATGGTTGAACCTGAAGGATATTATTATGTTAAGCAAAGTAAGCAGGGCACAGAAAGATAAATATTGCATGTTCTCACTCTAATATGGAAAGTACAAAAGATGATCTTATAGAAGTAGAAAGTAGAATATTGCTTACTAAAGGCTGGGAAAGGTAGGGGAGAGGGGAGGTTAGGGAGAGATTGGTTAATGGATACAAAATACAGCTAGGTAAGAAAAAACAAGTTCTAGTGTTCTTTAGCACTGCGGTGTTACTATTGTTCATACTAACTTATTTGTATATTTTCAAATAGCTAGAAGGGAAGATATTAAATGCTCTCAGCAGATAGAAATTAAACATGTTTGAGGTGATAGATATGCTAATTACCCTGATTTGGTCATTACACATGGCATACATATATCAAAACAGCACACTATACCTGATAAATATGTACAATTAAAAATAATAAAAGTCTTCACTTCTATAAAAAGCTTAATTTAAAAATTAAAAAATTAAAAATTAATATAAATGATTGATACATACAACATGGATAAATCTAAAAATAAGCATGCTGAATAAAAAATCTAAGAAAAAAGAGAATAAACAATGTATGATTATCTTCATTAAAAAATCTAGCAAATTCAAACTGATCTCTTGATTCTACATATTCTACAGTCTATGGGAAACAAATCGTTGGTTGCCTGAGCATGGAGTGTGGAGGGGAGAAGCATTTGGGAAATGTAGACTGTAGACATTACCAAGGGGCATGAGGAAACTTTTGGAAAAGATGGACATGTTTATTTCCTTGATTATGGTGATGGATTAGCTGGTGTATATAAATCATACACTTTAAATATATCAGTTTATTCCACATTATTTACACTTCAATGAAGATGACTTAAAAAAAATTAAAGACAGAGAGATGAGATGACGGGAGTGAAGAAGTCTGTCTGTGTGTTGTATTTTAATTTTCTAAAGGACTCTTCAAACATATATACAAAATATACATATATATATATAGTTGTTAGATGTTTATGCTGCTCTCCAGCACTCCAGCTGTTCTGTTTCACTAAGTGTTGTGATTATTGTACATGATTTTTATATTGCTATTAGAATCCCTGAGATGAGCTGTTGTTCTGTTGTTCACTAGCTCAGTTCCTGTTGTGGGAGTGTCCTGCATTGCAGGTATCTTGTGTCTGGTGAAACGGAATTTTAGGACTGAGTTTTATAGTGAAGTTGTCATCTTCTAGATTGGCACCCTTTCGTGCTCCAGGTTAGACTTGGTAGTCTTGGACTTTTGGAGTTCAAGGAGAGCCATGATCTTTTTGGAGTTCAAGCATATTGACATAGTGGTGACCACTCTGCAAGAGGCACATAAGGCTATAAATCGAAAGCATTTAACTGGATGTGCTGCCTTCTGTCCTTGCCTCTGTCATTTGATGTTCTCCAATACCTCTCAAGAACTTCGGAGAGGAAACCCCTTACCATATTTCTTCCATGATCCCAGCAGAGCCCAAGGCTCCACCATACCAAATTACCTAGTCCAAATAGCTGTTTGGCTCTAGAGTTTGTCAAGAGTTAGGACTGCAGATAACTGCAATGTTGTTATAGTTTCTCAGATATTTGAAGAGACTTGTTTTCAAAGACAAGCAATGGCCATATTTATGATGGTCTGGGTTTACAAACTTCTCCTAAGAGGGTGGCTTAGATTGCACAGAGCCATGCTGTCTATCTATTCATAAGACTTTTCATTAGAGCTTTATTTTTTTAAATAATTGGTTCTTTTAATCCATAATGGAACATGGACTCACAGGCTGTCAGTGATTAAAATTAAACCTTATTTGTCTTTTAATATAGTGCTATGTTCTTATGTAATTGAGCAGGGATCGATGCCAGTTGTGTGATGGACAGTAAACTTATCCAACATGACGGAGATAGATTTCCAAGAAGACAGAATGTGATGTTTTTCTGTACAAGGGGGATGAGTAGACCATATCAGCAACATTTAATTATTCTGTAGGTAATTATTCATTTGAGGAACACAACTTTTCAGAGAAACAGAAGAGAGACCAATACAATTACTATTTGTCTAAGTACACTGGTGGAAAACCATAATTAGTTTTTCATTAAATTTGCATGAGGTGATTTTTAAAAAAATAATGAGAAGTTAAGTGCATGTATTTAAGAATAGAAAGTTTGGATGTGAGTTAACATTATAATGTAGGCTGATTTTTTAGGAAAAATGCAACAAGTGATAATTTTTCAAACTTAAATTAAAAGCTAATCAGAGCTTTAAAAAGAAAGTCGCTTAAAATGCAAAGTTTCATGAAATATATTCTGATAACCCAGTACAAAATTTCATTATGGATATTTTCTAGTCTTGTGGGCTAAATTTTAAGCTTTTATACATGGGACTTCAATTATGAGAGCTCAGTTTCTATGTTTGTTATTGTAGCTCCAGAAAAATATATAATTATCTGTATTTTGTTTGCTAAACTAAGCTTATTAATGTGCTTCTACTACTGTTAATGGAAAAGAAAAATCACCATTATTTGTGACATGCATGGACTATGCCCAAATCATATGTCCCTAATCAAAAAGACTGCTGCTATTAAATTTTACAAAGCAAAAAAAAATCTCTTCTAAAATGTATATTGAATAATTGAAATGGAAAGATGGATTACTCCACTCATACAACTCAATTTTGGCTTAAATTAACTTCTTTCTATGTAAAAATTATTTTAGTTCTTATCATTAATAATTTTGTAAAACTTACCATTACAGACCAAAGTCTGTTCCCTTTGAACCACAAAGACAATTGCACTCAGTCATATTCACCTGATAAAACCACCACCTTGGTTAAATACAACCTGCTCCTGATACCACATCGGCACCTGCAGAATTGAACAAAGGTGGAGAAATCACACACAGCCTGTGCTCTCCCACATTCTCAACTATGTATTTTAAATATGTTTTTCTCAAATCTCAATCCTTTCTTCCAATAGGAGCATTAAGAGAATGTCCTTAAACTCCCACCACTGTGTACCCTGAACTATCTTCATCATTGCCAAATTACTTCCTGGAATTCTCTGAATGCCCTATGGTCCTGGCTAAGTCCAATCCCTTTAGTCCTATAATATGATACATAAAATCCTTTCTCCTCTTGCGTAGGCAATTCTCCCCTCTTTGTTCTACATTATCATTTTTCCCTGTTAAGAAAAAAAATCCAAATTTGGAGATGAGGCAAGAAGATTACTTTGTGCTTTCCTAAGGTAATATTAGAGCATTTTCCAACATCTCACTTAAGAATTATCTAACCCTTGGTATTTTCCCTAAACCCCTTGATATTTTTCCTAAAACAATTATCTAAAACATATTAAACATATTGCAAATTAAGGGAATTTTACTTGAACCACTACATACTCCTGACAAAAATTATGGAATTAAAATCTTACTATATTTGTTTTTTCACATATCAATCCACCCCATTTTCCATCCATTAATTGATCTTATCCTTAGTGCATTTTAAAATAAATTATAAAATCAGTGTACTTCAGGCATGTACTTTTGTTTTACTTACTATTTATATTAGTTGCATGGCCAAACCTGTAAAGTTAAATGTTAACTTATAGATTGATAAATTGCAAATTACTTCATCTGGAAATATACAAATTATTTTTGGGAAAATAATGACCCTAAAGATTATAATTTAATTGTTATAAGATATTAATTGGTTTTGTATATCATTTTGCAATCTTATCCCTACATCCTTATTTCCAATCTGCTTTTTCTGAATCTTCTTTACCATTCCACTGGTTCTCTCATTAATATGTTAAATAAATAAAGAGTTGACAGTCATTATATATTCATATGAGATTAACTTTTTAAAATTTTTTGAAATTTATATTTTTACTCCCTCTAAGAAATCTTTCCCATTATCACATAAACATGCTATTATTCCTCCCACCTTAAAATAACTTCCTAGTGACCCCACTTTCCTTTTTAGCTACCACTCCATCTATTTCTGTTTTATAGCAAAACTCATCAAAAAAGTTAATGCTCTCCTGTACTCTCTTGAACTCACACCAAACAGCTGACCTCACTCAGCTCTTCATCAAACTATCTCATCAAGATCACCGATCTCTCCACAATGTTTAATCCATTATCCTGTCCCACATTTTACTATCAGCAGCATTTCACACAAATTATCTTTCATTCTCTTTGAAACTTTCATCCTTGATTTGCAAAGCACCACTTTCCCCTGGTTTTCTTCCTTTCTCCCTGGATGCTGTTCTTAATTTAAAGATTTCTTTTCATCTTCCAGACCTCTTAATGATTGCTCTAAAGTAAATCTGGGTACGTGGATCTTAATGAATTTGGCTTATACTGTACTTTAAATCTGCACGTAATCAAATGCAATTATTCTTTTTAAAAAATATCAGCTGGCTATTGACCATTGTGTATATGTACTGTTGATCCCTTGCCCCCTTGCATTCTGCATGTATAAGTGTTGATCTCTACACAAACCTTTGCCAAGTAGCAGGGAATTTAATTTTATTAAACTATAAAATATATTTATTAAACTGAAATTTCTAAAGTAACTAAGTATTAGTCTACTGGGAAATAAAGTTGAGCTTTTAACCATACCCTCATTGTGCTTGCAAATAATAGAATTATTATTTGCTCTGACATTGTTTGTTATTTGACACTATACAACTACCCTAAGATTTCGAACAGATTTTCCAACTGCATTTTTTAAAATGTAGAAATATTTAATATAAACTTACCCTTTAATATGTTTTCTTTAAAAGAGTATAGTAATTTTAGTAACAAATCTCAAAATTCTACAGGAGGAGTTTTACATTCACTTGGAAATTCCCTGGTAAATGGAAAAGGCAATTCAATAGTAATTTTTAATTCTGTGACTCCCCAGATGGACAGAAACTTAGTGTCACTAATGTAGGCAGTAGTTACCATTTGGCATTTAAGTTTCTACTGAAAGTCTCTAATCCTTTCATCTGAGATCTAGCTAATGTGTGTTGTTGATTATGGATAGGAAACCTCAAGTTAATAGAATAGTCCTACTTTGGCCATTTTCACCAGAATCCTAAATTCCCTCTGGAGATATGTGGTTGATTTGAGGACATGCAGTTTCATGGAAAAATCAGAATTTTCTTGAAAACTTCAAAATAAGTAGTGGAAGTTTCTATTTTATCACACCCATGACAACACCTGCAGGCCTTATGCATGTTTGTCCATAGAACTCTAAGTTAATAAGAGGTTAAACAATCCTTACATTTAAATTTATATGAATAAATGAAGGATGTGTTTTATAAAAATAACTGTAATAGGTTATGGAGGTTATAGATGTTTTCAGATTTCGTTGCCATTATCCCATGCATTTATGAAATGCCTCTTGTGCAATTGCTCTGTGACCTATTTATGAGCTTAATAAAAGTTTTATTGCAAGTAATCTTACTTTCATTTTTAACCACAACCATATTCTGTGTATTCTAAATCACTCACCTTTTAGCTTTGTCTGGATAAATTTAAATTACTTCCAAAAACATGAAAAAAATTATTTAAAAATATTTAAACAATATGCTGTAAAGGCTATTTTCCAAGAAAAATGACAAATGTATTTTGAGCAAAGACAACATCATGGGAAAACATATACTCTCTCAATATAATGCTTAATATACTCATACACTTTTATTTCTAACTTTGGGTATATTTGTTCTAAGAAAAATCACTTCTCACCTATAATTAATAGGTGCTCTGTGTGTTTAGTTTTAAGACCAAGTTCAACAAACACATTACACACTGAGTTTGGAGTCTGGATAATGGGCTCATTTCCCATTTACTTCTTTCTAGGCCAAAGAAAAACCTGTAATTTGTGGAGTGAAACCAAGGACATAATTTGATCCCTGGGGCAGAGGGCTTTTAGATCAAGAATGTACTCATCTTCATCCCTACAAAAAATCCACTGCAAACCCTATCAATTAATAGGTTCTTAATGAATGGGAAAGGAAGAAGGAGGGAAGGAAACCAATTTCCATCTCATCTGAAGAACTACAGAATTAAGAAAAAAATTTTAAAAACTGAGAATTTGGGCTCGCTGACAGCAGCCATCTTTAAAATTATTTAAGGAAGCTTAGAACTTTCTATGTGTTGTAGATACCTTCTCTAGTCTCCTAAACTTGAGTTCTATGTATACATGTGACCTTATATTTTAATAAGTCATTTTGTGATGACAACACATCACTTTAGGCAATGCATTTTTGAGGGAATACTGTTCTTAAACAGTAAAGTTTCTTGCCCCTCCAGGGACAGCTTTCTAACACACCTGAGGCATGAAATAATTACTCAGAAATATACTATCTTCTTATTTTAGTGCTGAATATTCACTGATTCTGCTCACATGTATTTAACCATAATAGGCCAAAATTTTTTCATCATTATCAAGGGAATGCCACTAACAATTTAAAGAAATATCTCCTGGTCAGGTCTAAGAGTTTCCTTGGTTAAAGTTCCACATGTTCTTTTTTCTACATCTGCTTCCTTGCACAGCATTAAAATGAATGAGCCAACACAATGCATAATCCTTGGAACCTATTGATTAAGTCACTAGTTCTCTTACTGATACAAATACTGCTATCATTTGAGAGATTTACATCTTGAAACTCCTTTATTCTAGATTTTATTTTAACAGGACAGTAGTGCCTTTCCTGGTACAACTACAAGAAGTATTTCATTGCAATAACCCCCAAGAATTCTTTTCAACACATTTTATATTTTAAATGCATATTTTATCCTTCTTTTTCAGTAATCAGATAGTATGCTATCAAAAGCAAATGTCTTTTGAAAATGCTCAGTTCTGAATTCATCTTTTTTAAAAATCAAGAACAACTGTTAAATAAAAAAATAAATAAATAAAAAACCTCATTGATATTAGGATGAACATTCAGACTAGGAAGGGCCTTACAGTCAGGGGAAAAAAACCTCAATAATTTATTTTTGTTTTTTAGCACTTGATTTTAAGTAGACTTTGATTAGCATTGGCTTGCTTTGAGAACTGGAAACTGATCAATTTTTTTTAAAAGTAAGATTTCTTCTGAATGCCAGTTATTTAATCATTTAACTTCGTGTGGCAGAGGGTGGAGGTGCTAGGTGGAAGCTGACAGAAATTTTACAGTACAATGAAAACACCATAATCAGCTTATGGGTGACTATTCTCTGAGAGTCAGCAGTCAGTGGAGCGAGGAATAGAAAAGATCCCAGGGGGTCTGATGAATTACCAAAAATCTGGATTCAAATTCAGAAAACTATTTTATCCTCTCCAGGATCATTTGCCCTACTACAAAATGGATGAGAGCCAGGCAATCACTTTTTTAAGTTGTCACATATTTTTGTGAGCAATAAAATATTGGGTTACTTTTTGTGATGTAGTCCTTGCATATGTGAATATCAATTTGTTTATTTTTTCAGTGATATGAAAGAGGTTTTTTTTTTTTCCTTCCAAAGAGTTTTTTTTTTTAAATGAATTATGGAACATGCACTCTTCATCACTAGAATTAATTAACTTCTCTGATATACATATTTCGTACTCAAACATGGTCCACTAACTGCTGACAATCTAAGAATTGTTTGTTGCATATCTAAAATGAGATGCATATGAAAATTAAGAATGACTGTTTAGAAATTTTATTAGCAATTTGACAGTGTTGTGACATCTGTGTATGATCATTTTTTCTAGTAATTTCTTTATTTACAAAAGTATCAGTTTATGACTGATGGGACAGTAAATAACGAAATGATACTTTTCCACAGCAGTCTTAGAAGCACTGCCCTGTAAACTTCCAATGATGCTCCACAGTACAGAATCTGATCCATACATACATTAATAGAATATTTAGGCCATAGCATCTTTTTGCTTGCCTTTTTTGTGTCCTTCTCTGATGCCACTAGTGGTGAGAAAAGGGCAATGCAGAATAAAGAGAAAGTAAAGGGAAAAATCTTGTTCTTTTCATTTTAGTTAATAACTACACTGTTATCAATTATATGCCCTGCTTTAAAAAGACATAACGTCTAATCCTACTAATTATAGTTCTTTCAGGTTCCCCACAAGAAAAGAATTTCGATTTGTTAGATTGTATTTTTCCACAATGGTCATTCAATGAGTCAATGTCATATAGCATTTTAAATTAAAGTTTTTTAATGATTTAATATAACTTTATTGAAATTGTTGCATGTTTGAAAATATTTATTAAAATAAAATCTTTTTGGATTTGATAAACGCCTATGGTTTGGTGTCCTCTGACTCCACTGGAAGAAGGACTCTGTATTCAATCTGATGGTCTCCATGGCATAGAGAAAAGCTCTGGTGAATGCCATTGTAACACCTATCATGCCTCCTGATAGAAAAGGAAACAAGTTCAATAACCATGTTAAAGTCAGATGCAATGAAAGAAAATGAAAAAAAAAAAAAAAGATCCCTGGGAGCATTTCTGTGGAGGTGAAGAACAGACCAATGAATTATGGAGCATGCACTCTTCATCACAGATCATTTATGTACAGCCCTACCACTATTGCCTCCCAAACTCTAAACAGCTAGAAATCACACTAAAATACACATGATATCACCTGGCATAGCAAAGCCATGGGAAATGAAACAAAAGGGAAACTGCAATTTAGGGAATTCAGGAGGGTGAATTAAGGGATGGATTGTAATATGTTGCATCCCTTCATTCCACCTGAAATAATCTTTAAACCTATCCTGAGGATAAATGTTTGCTAAAACTGTTTCCCAAAAGTTGCATATGGTGTTCTACATGTTTGTATCGTTTTATAACTATAACTCTATAACTGTGTACATTAAGCCACCTCAAGCCCATTTTTGTAAAATTATGCAGAGAATAACCAAAAACAAAAAAGAAAGTCCATTGTTAACTTAAAATTGTGCTCAAGCTATTTTTCAAAATGTCTGTTTAGTACTATGTCATTGTTTGGTATCTCTGATTTTTTTGGTGGCTTCATTAAAGAATATCACCATCACATTTAAATCCAGAAAAGGAAAATGTCTTAAGCTCACAATCTCACAGTTACCAGGGGCATGTTACCACCATCACCATCACCATGTAAATAAAACCAGTCCCCAGACCAGCCCGTCTGGGTAATAACAATAAAAAAGCCATTTAGACTTTTAGAATTGATATTTACAATTCTCTATTGAGTATCTACATGAGTATAGTCAATCAATTCCAATATTAATTTTTGAGTATATTGAATGTGGTAACTTAACTAGCAAATTCTCTAAGATATTCTCCTTTGTAAAAAATGTAACAACTGTTATAAACTCCAATTATTTACCTATGGAGTATAATAGCAATATAATAATAAAAATGATAGTGAATTAAATTAATAGCAATAATATTAATATGTATTACATTTTTAACATTTATAAGCTAGGAAAATTGCTGCTGTTATCTATCTCTTATGATCTATGTATGTGTGTGTGTATATAAATATATAATAATCTCATTTAATTCTTACAACAATTCCATGAGCAAAACCTATTAATTCTTACTTTACAGATGAGGAAACTATGGTGTAGAGAGATTAAGTATCTTGTTGAAATCATACACATAGCAAAAAGACAAGTCTAAGAGGGTGCCATGTTCTAGCCAGAGCTGGCTCACTGTTTTAACCTGTTCTGTTGGGAAAGAGATGACGGATTTTCAAAGGGATACTATAAAAGAAAGAGAAAGAGAGAGGAAGAGGGAGGGAGGGAAGGAAGGAAGGAAGGAAAAAGGAAAGAAAAAAAGGGAGGAAAGAAAGTGGAGAGAGGGAGGAAAAGGGGGAAAAAGTCACTAGGAATACACTTTTATCATTTAATATTTATCTTACAATTTATTTGTTCAGAATTGAACATGATAGTTAAGAAAGACTTTGCTAGTGAGTAGTTTACTGTTTCCATCCCATCAGCTTGACACCATATTTCTATTAGAATAGTCAAGATCCTGTTTACTTTTTAATCATTTCATCATATGTTCAGTGCATAGCAAACTTTCAGGTGTAGTGACAGAAATTAAGCATTGTGTTTTAAAAAGTTATTTTGTTAAACTTATTATATTTTGGTAATATTTATTTAAAAGGAAAAATATACCATTAGCTCTGTTTCTAATTTAAAACAAAAATCCACAATATCTTTATACAGGCTGAGTTAATTAAAGCTAGATCAGAGATGTCATAGTGAATTAATTACCCAACTTGTTTATAAATAAAATCAACCTACTGTGGTAAACATAGTTTAAACTTTCAAGTGCGTACAAACATTTTTCTAAAAATAAGTATTTTAACAAATGTAGTGTCTTGTAACCAATCTGACTGACCTACAAGGAATTTAAAAAAAAAAAACACTTTCAATATTTCAGCAAAATTTTTTTCTTCTAAGCAATATTTTACAGAAATTTAAATTAATGATAAAATGATACATAATAAGAACAAACTTAAAATAAGTTGCATAGTAACTGATACGTAAATATTTGCTAATTACTCCTCCTTCCTTCACATATATAATATACTAATATACTGTAATGACTATTTCACAATTTGTCAGCTCAAAGCACTAGTGTCAACAAACACCCTTTTTTAAGGTTTTCCATTACTCCAGAGATCAATGTCTTCCTATTTCAGTTACTTTCTAGCCAAATTCTTCCTGGTCAACTTCATTAGTGACTTTGTTCATTGGAAGTGCCACAATTATGTTTTCCTGAACTAATACTTAAGCAGTTGATATTTCTTTTCATTTAAATGCATCCTGTTACACTGATTAATCCTGTGTACCTCCTTTTAGCCTATCTATGGATTTAAGTTTTAAAAATACTACAGTAAAACACTGACTTTAACCCTACTGTGATGTCTTTGTAAATTGCTACTGAATCAGTTTTTTGTTTTTGTTTTTGTTTTATTTATTTTTAACACAGACAGCAACTTACTGGACAATCTGTCCCACAGATTAGTTTGGTTTGGTCTATGCAATGTTTAAAACGTGAATTGATTGCCAACATTTAAAAAGCAACTGATTTCATAGAAAATGAGAGTATCTGGCTTCTCTTGAAGAATCTGAAGATGTGCCTTAACTGGGCCTGAATTCCATTTCCATTTCCATACAAATACTGACCAGCACTGGGTTGTAACTGCTTCCTTTAAATGGGTACAGGCACCTGGTACTTCATTCCTTTCCCTAGATCTCCCCTGTCGCAATCACTCTTCACCTATTTAAGATACTTGCTTGGCCCCTGTAAGAATTTGGGTTTGTAATCCTTGCTTTAAGTATTTGAAACATTTGCTCAAACAACAGCAAAGTCTGTGAATAATACACCAGAGATGGTACACCTTTTTCACATGGAAATTATGAGAAATGTAGCAAATATTCTGTAAAATAAAGCTATCGCATGTTAGGTACAACATCTGTGAATCTTTTAGACCTTCCCAACTATAAATATCCAGGTGAAATTTAACAAATTTTGCTGTATGCTTTCAGGTTTTATGAAAACAAAGTGCCAACACATTGTGTGTAAAAAAGGAACTAATAATGAGTCTAGATTAACAAACAGAAATTCAAGTTTTGTTTTATAAGGTACAGGATTGACATTTGATTTTAAAGACAAAAGAACCATTTCACTCTTTGTATGTTTCTTTTATTCAAAGTAATGTACTAAACTTCTTGAATAACATTAAATATCATTAAAAGTATGGATTTAGCTGATTTTTAATGTGTGGTATACCAGTATACACATGGGCATATTACACTAAGTTACCAAAGAAGAAAAATATCCAAAGCAAGGAAGAAAAAAATAAGCCCACCTGTGAACTTGTGGTTTTAATATTATTTTGTCAGGTACCATTTGTTAAAATGAAGCTTTTCTTTGTATCATAAATTTTAGTATATCCACCTTTCTGCATGCTTAGTGCTATAAAATTTATGCAAGGCATACCTATGGCAATTCAAATTTATTATCATTCATTAATATGCAACAATGCAATAGTAAACAATAATAAAAATAAAATTGAGAAATTAAATATAATCAAAATTAAACTTGCTGAATTACTTATTCATTTATTTTTCTTTTTTTTTTGCCTACTGCAGATTTTGATCACACTCATACTTGCATATTCACAAGTCTATAGGCACTTACCACCTGCTATATAGCATTTTACTATTTGTTAAGATTTACTATATTTGTACAATAAATTGTATACCCAATCTGCATTTTTAACTGCAGACCAGGAATTCTACTCTTGGTTTAATACCAAAATTAAGAGCTGTGACACCAGTATTCAGTGTGGTAAAACTGCTTAAAACTAAAAGCTGCATAATGTCCCAAGGGACTGATAAAGTGCTAAAACACTATAATCTACAAAAATAAATTTGCAATATTGATGAAACATGCAGTAGGAGGAATTCAATAGAGTGAATTCTATATAAAATCAGTAAAGATATAAGAGAGTAAGAACAACTATTCTTCTTATTAAGTATTAATAATTTCTTTATTTGCATTATTATCCATTAGGAAAACTATTGGGTCTTATTGTAGTTTTATTTTTTCCTTTAAGATCTATGGTTAATTAATTTATTCTACTTAAAAATAAGTTTTCACCCCTTATTATACCTTTTTCTTATTCTACAAAGGAGTTTAGCATAGTACTCGAGAGGGCAGACAGATATGAGTTGAATTCTAATTGAATTCTTTAGCTGTGTAACCTTGAACAAATTAACTTCCCTGAGCTTCAGTTCTCTACCTCATGGGATAATGTATATAAAGCATTAGGCTTGGCCTATTTTATATATACATATCTGTAACTGTGTCTCTGTCTACATTTAAAACTATACTAAATACAGTATATATGTATGTACATATATGCTGTTTTTGAAATCTAATGTTTGGGGGAATTGTAAGATGTTTTTATTCAATATGCTTTTGATGGCTGCCTATTCTTTCATTGTGTGGATTTATCATAATGTGTTGTAGCCTCCTTTTATTGTTGAATGGTTAGACTATTTGCAATATTTGCTATTATAAACTAAGCTGTGATGATTTTTAAAAGTATACTTCTCTGCAAGTTTGTCTGATTAAAAATGGCATTTAAGTATATTTCTCTGCAAGTACATCTGATTAAAAAACTTAATACTGTGTCATGTTCATGTTCACAGGTACTAAATAACATAATGTTGATTAAATGTTTTCCCCTTTCCATCAAGTGGAGTTTTTAAAGTTAGAAAAATACAGAGGAATTCCCAGAACAAAAGAAATAAGATGTTTTGAGAAGTGTCGTTTGTTATAAAGAAAATATACTATTCTGCTGCCTTTTAGTTAATTGATTTATTTTTTTATGTAGGCAATGCTTTGCTCAATGTGATGAGACTGCTAAAATGTTTGTTTTATACCAGTTAGGGTTAAAGTAATTTTGCTTTATGTGGAGAACAACAACTCATTTATCCTCAAGAAATGTACTCATTGTTTCTCTTCTAGTGAGAATCTATTTTATAAGTTGTCTCCACAACATTAATGTACTGTGAGGATTTCTGGAGTAACTGTATTTCAAAATATTGAAGGAAATATTTTTTTTTCTACAGAGAGAACACTTTTTGTGGAAAGACACTGACATGGCATTTTTATATTTTAGCATTATATCATGCATTAGAAAAATATGGAAATCCCTGCATAATTTTAAATAGGGCATGTCAAACTTATCAGTTATTTGAGAACAAGAAACTAACCAAGCATGGGGGAAAATATCAGAAATTGGATCTCAAGTTGGAAGAAAATATAAAAGCTCCACAAATGTTGACAGTTCAAAGATAAAGTGATTAATTATACAATCTAAGGAAACTTTTAATACACATATATTATGTCAATTTATTGCAAATGCAAATTGATTGTCATTTATTATTGGTAATAATGAAAACAGAGATCTTAAATAGCATGGAGACTGACAAAAGAAATATGAATTCTAGCATTTTATGTTTATAGGATTTAAAAATGAATGATTCATAGTTATAGAGCCCCATTAGTACTGAGATTTCTGGATATAAATATTAGACTAATTGTCTTTTTAAAGTTGTGTCAACATTGACATATGTCTTCTGTAGAAATTATAAAGAAAAAATACCTATAAACTGAACAGATTTTATTTAAATAAGTTAAAAATAAGTAATGCCCAATAATAATAGCTAACACTTAGCACTTATTGTATGCCAGGTATAGTTCTTAACACAGTAATTAACTGAATAAATGTACTCATAATCTATAAAATAACCCTATGAAGTAGATACTATAATGGTCTCAAAACACTGTCTCACTATCTCCACTTAACAGATAGGGAAACTGAGGAATGGAAAAGGTAAAATATCTGGCCCAAACTCTTACAGATAGGAGGTGGGAGAGCTAGAATCTGAAACCAGGTAGCATATGGTTCCAGATTGTTCACTCTTACAACTATATCATACAACTTCTTTCAACAAGTCAACACTCTGATACACATGAAACTGTAGATACTAAATCCAGATGATATTATTAGATTCTCCTCTAATAAAGGGAACGGCGGGCATATTAACTTATGAAATGCAACATTCTCAAATCCTTTTAGCAAATTCCCATTTTGGATATTTATCTACTTTTCAAAAAAGTTTTGATGCAATACAACTTATAAGTACTGGATTCCATCTAAAAATAATCAATCTTTTTGAGTGAACTAACTAAAAAATCTAACTATTTAATCAAGAGAGAGAAAGAACATGTCATTAGTATTTTTTTTTAATTTCCTAAGGCTGACATGTCATAGCTCTGTCAACAAGAAGCACAATTAGCCTTAACCTGAGGACATATATTAATAAGAATCCATCTACTTCAGGTTTCAGATCCTCTTCTGCATGTACCTTTGGAAAAAATTATGGATATCAATAAAGAAGACTATTGGAGCTATAGAAATTATGATTATATATTCTGGGGATGTCAGGGAAAATTGACAGAAAGGTATGAAGCTTGCCAACCTTCAGGACATCTGAATTTTCAGCTAATAAATTCAAAATTGTGGTATCAGTGGCACATTCATAGTTACACTTCTGATTTTCTGATTCTTCCCTTATGTTTTTCACATTTTTCATGAAATAAAGTATGGTCAGATGTATATAGCAAAGTGACATAGTAAAAATGGAGATATGATTCTTAATAATGGAAAAATAGAGTATTGTTACATTAACTAGGTCAGGGGTGCTTAACCATAGATGTTTCAAAAATAATATGGTGTGCGTATGTGTGTATTTTTGTGAGTATGCATGTTCATACATGTGTATACTTAGGTGTGTGGTGTATGTTGTTTTTGAAGAAGAAAGTTAATGGCTTTCAAGGAATATTTCTAATGCCTATGGCTGCCAAAATGTTTGCTATTCCATATAGCCAAGAGGAAAGTATAGCATGAATTAGGTGGATGACTTTAAAAAAATTAGTATTATAGCAAAGACATATTCTACACTTGGAATAAAACAAAGTCACATTTAAAAGAGAATAAATAAGATAAATAGCAAACATTTTTGTTCAAAAATGAATTCATTTTATTTAGGATAATGCTGTCTTAGTCAGATCCTATGAACTGAACTATTTTATACATTATTGTGAAGAAATCTACAACTAATAAATTTGGCATTTTTTGTATGAAGTGTTTTTTAACATATAGTATATGAAAAGTTTTTCATCAATATTTTATTGGCCGTAAGGATAGACATACGAGTTCACTGTAGAGCTATTTTCAAAATATTTAATTATTTTATATTTTTGGTCTTTACTATGTATTTGGAAATATACGACTGTTTAGATTCATGATTGGAGGATGAGGGTAAAGCAAATGAAACTTGGCCAGGGTAGAATTTACTCAATACTGCATAAATCCTTTATAAGGTTCATATGCAAAACCATACGGACAAGTGGATGCAGCAGTTTGATGATGTTACGTAAACTTACCATTTATATTAAATTCTCATGGTCCTATCCTAAGGGTTTCCGTAGATGTCAAGTGGATAAAACACTCAAAAGGGTCAGCAAAGAAGGGTATATTCATTAGGAGGGGGTACTTAAGGCCCTTATATAGCCATAGTACTAGAAATTTTAAAACCTCATTTGTCCAGAGCATATGAACATGGTACATGAAGTCATTCAAAATTGACACACTTGTAAAAGAACAATTGTCCTAAAAAGGAGCTTCAGAAAAAGTCTGCCAGGTTATAGCTTCCTTGGAACTGCTTGAAGTTATAAAGCTCAGAGAAGTTTCTGAAATTCTGATTAAATATTGTACTCATGAAGTTTAATTTTTTCAACAGTAACAGATCATGCACTTCTGGAAGGATCTGTTAGGAGAATTTCTAAATTCTTAAATTTTAGTTGAATGTTATTCATATTCTTTCTTTTCCCTCTCTCTTCTCTCCTCTCTCTCTCTAATGTAAAAAAGTAATTGAAATAGCAATAAAGGCTTTCACAGCATTCTACAAAAGGTTAGCAAAATCATCAGATGAGGAATTATATTAATGAAGAAAAAACACTGTTGTTGTCTAATATATTTTTTGATTCCCTTTATATTTTTCCTTTCAAGTAAATTATTAAATATCCACATTTAATTAAAGTAGAAAAATCTTGTAAGGGGGAAAAAGAACAACGTTGACAACAAAGAGTAGCAAACTGATGTGATCAGCAAAATACTCTTGAATTCCAGAAAGCTCTTGGCAAAATAAGGATATAGGAGACAAATAATATTTAACAAGAGATGTGCTGAATACTGTCAAATATTTTAGAAATGAGTTAGTCAATGTTATGACCAATAGTGACACACATAAAAACAGATATTTATATTTGATGTTACTATGACACTTTTTCTAAGGGGTCTTGGTGCTGAACAGCTGAAAATCAGTGACATGGGTAATAGCTATGTTGCAAAATTGAATTTTAAAATATATATAAAAAAAATTCTGAATATCTATCAGGTCAGTGTCCCTATTAAAATTAATGGTTCCTGAGCTAGACTGTTGAGACATCGTTTCTTTCATCATACCTTTTTTTAAAATTCATATTGAGAAATGAAAATCACTATTTATAAAAAAAAAGTTGTAAATATTTTAATTCTTGCAGTGATATATGATTTTTTGAAAGTGTAATACTGTGTTATTTGATAGTTTGATCTTGAATCTGTTAGGTTGCGATGTTTGGCAAACATCATAAAACCAATTAGAAATTTACTTAATTATTGGCCATACACAACTCTTTCATGGAAATTAACACAGGACATTTATGAGGTGCATCTGAGAAGTAGGTGATTCCTCAAAGGAAAGGCTATTAATATTTTTCTTTACCTTCTATCAATTTTTCAAAGAATTAGGTTGCCACCAATATGAAAAAAATACCTTTTATTTTATTTTTGAAGGATTATTGTTTCATGGAGGGCCAAGAAGGGGTTCAAGGTTTTACTATTGAGCAATAAGACACATTTGCTAGCACTCTGGGAGGCCAAGGCAGGAGGATCATTTGAGCTCAGGAGTTCGAGACCAGCCTGAAAAAGAGCAAGACCTCGTCTCTACTAAAAATAGAAGAAAATTAGCTGGACAACTGAAAATATATAGAAAAAATTAGCCGGGCATGGTGGTGCATACATGGTGGCGCAGCTACTTCGGAGGCTGAGGCAGGAGGATTGCTTGAGCCCAGGAGTTTGAGGTTGCTGTGAGCTAGGCTGATGCCATGGCACTCTAGCCTGGGCAACAGAGTGAGACTCTGTCTCAAAACACAAAAAACAACAACAAAAAGATACATTTATGTGAGCTCATATTTATTGCAGAGGGGGGGTGAGAAATGAGTCCAAAGAAGAAAATGTGTGGTATGGGGGGGGGGTGTCCTGGGAGGAAGGACAGGAAATATTTATTAATAGGTTTGTTTTGTTATCCCAACATGGTTTCATTGGTCAGAAAGAAAGTTATAAATAAAAGCTGAAGTGGCTATTTTTCTTAGGGACTGTGTGAAAACGAGTATCCAAGCTGAGATATTAGAAAGTCAGGAGTTAAAGATACACAGAATTAGAGAAATGGCCAAGCTTCCGCCAGCTCTCTGCCCTACCCTTGTTTCACAGGCTATGGAGTAGTTTTGTCTCTGTGAGAACTGAGAGAAAACCAGTACCCTTTGTCAATCTAGGGAAAGCACATACATACAGTGGGAAGAATGATATTAAACAGAACAAGATCATATTTCCAAATAACACAAACTATAGCCATTGATTATAAAAATTGATTCACTTTTTCAACATGAATATGGTAGTGCATGTGCTGAGAACTTTATATTCAAAGGATCGACAGCTGAATTTCCTACTGTCCTGGTGTAGAAGAAATTGATTTTCCTTGAATAAAGATCCAATCCTCTTTTGGCACAACAGCATAAGTTCTGTAGTGGGTAAAGAGAATCAGTGGAAACACCTCACTTTAAAATGTGATAAGGTTTTCAATAAATCAGCTACTTTATTAGGCTCACTGTGTTATTCACAGTGAAATAGCAGAACTGGATGTCCCTACCAATATTTCATAGTTTTATTTTGCAAAAGCATCATCTCTAGTGTTCTGCCAGTATTGTATGATTTACTGTTCTACACTCAATTCTGAAATATCCATCTCCATCTCAACTATTCTATTCTTGGCACCAGGAAAGATTTTGCTTCAGGTTTTATTTATTCAGAACCTGTTCCTGTTGTAATTTTTCTATCACTGTCATGTCATTTTGCCATTAATGTCATATATCTGATAAAAGAGCACACAGAGAGAAGCTGTGTTCTTGCTAATTAGAGAAGTCTGATAAATAGATTATCTTGTTTAGTAAGCAAGTCCTGCACAAGCAGGTGGATGCAGATGGGCGTATTAATGCTGGTTTATCAACTTACTGCTGTGTTAACACTACTTTTTACTCTTTTTGGTAAATCTGAGTATCTCCTTGAAACATGCTTTAATAGTATAGCTAACCATTATTGTGTGACTAACATGATTAATTGTATATGTATATACTGGAATTATTTCATTTATCCTTTCTCCAACCCTATGAGGGATGACTTGTTATTACAATCTCCACTTTACAGATGAGGAAACCAAGGCGGAACCAGGTTATAATAACATAAGATTACGTAGCTAATAAACATAGAGTTGCAGGGAGCCCTGGTCATTCTTCTGTAGAGATACTTCCTTGACCCCATTATCTCAGATAATGTTCATCTCTAACAACTCTCATGCTGATCTTATGATAGAGATATACATATGTACATAGGATATAAATTTATATAAAATATATCATAAGCTTGTCATGTGAATTTTGATCTTATATTATTGTTTGCTCATTGAGGAAATGTAGAGTTTCTGTTTCTGTTCTATAACATAAGGCTAACTCGCTCACTGTGATCTTGGCTGGGGATACTGTACATATCCCCAGAATACAATCAAGACTTATCTTTATGTGGGAAGACGTATTTTTTATCCAGTGCCTTCATTCAAATGATTTCCACTTTGAAGATGAGAAGTGGAGTCTACTTCCTCTCTGTGGTCTCCTTTATTTTTAGGGGCCTGTTCACTGACTGGTGTCTTGTACAGAAGGTACATAAGAGTGATAACTATCTTACCCTTGTGTTACAACTTTGTTATTTTGATATTTATCTACTGGAACTCTCCTTAGTGTACACACACACACACACACACACACACACACACACACACACACAATTGGTTTTTTAGCTCTCATTTTAGGGAAAGCTATGTGAAACAGTAGAAAAGCATAAAGCATGATAATCCTTGGATAAATTTTTCTTATTTTTAATGTGTAAAACCTATTCCAGAAAGTTTCAAGAAGAAAGGTATATTCATTTTAAAAGCAGGAAAAGACAAAATTGGATTTGTTTCCCAAGAAAATGCAATTGTGTTCCTCTTGTCTGTTGAGTCATTCTTGCTCATCAAGCCATATTCCATTCACTGCCAAATCTTGCCCTGGATTTGTAGGATGTTGATGTCACCGCCCACCCAACTCTGACCACCTGGACTCCACGATACCCTGTTCCTAAAGGCTCAGCCACATCCAGTCCCGGAGTCTTACCTAACCCTCTCAGAGAGTATTTCATAAGCTTCCACACTCTATAAAAATGGGTGAGAGTGGAAAAGCATTAGGTTTTTGTAGGCCTAGTTTTTTAAGATCCTCACATTTGATACTCGTATTCCAGTTTGTAAGACTGCTCTTCTACTTTGACTTCCTTTGTAGTATAACAGTCTTTCAGGGACCGTAGGCCCCCAAGTTGTAACTTCCTTAGCAGGCACCATAGCACTGGCCTTATATTCTGCCGATCACCTTTTTGACTGTGTCTCCCTGTTCTCCCTTTACTCTCAGTGGCCCTTCTTGTCTGAAAAGATTTGTCATCTGGCACTGAGGCTTAGACACCTTTGACTTTGGGGATTATCACTTTCAGACAACTCTTGCAGTCCCCTCTACCAGATTACAGCCTCTTGTACACTGGCCCAGACCTGGATTTCATCTGAATGCACTGATTTTCTGAGGGTAAACACTATGTGTTAACCCATTACCTGTGGAGCTCAGCCCTGGGAATGATTTGTTCTGGCTCTCATCCTTACGATCTTAGCTTCCTCACCTTCCCCACCAGCTTTTCAGGCCACAAGATCTCAGAATGTCTGTGAACTGAGCTTTTCTGAGGAGCAACAGTAAATATGTGGCTTTTGTTCTTAAGCACCTACTGGCTGTATCTCAAATAAGATACAGTTAACCCTTGCACAACACAACTTTTAACTCTGTGGGCTCACCTACAAGTGGCTTTTCTTCCACTTGTGCCATCCCTCAGACAACATGACCAAGCCCTCCTCTTCCTCTTCCTCTTCTGCCTACTCAACACGAAGATGACAAGGATGAAGAACTTTATAATGATCCACTTCCACTTAATGAAAGAAAATATATTTTCTCTTCCTTATGATTTTTGTATCAATCACCTCTTTATGTTATTGGTAAGACTCGGGTCAACAGTTAACTTTTGAAAGAGTCAAAAGTTATATGTGCATTTTTAAATATGTGGGCGGGTCAGTATCCCTAACCCCTGCATTGTTGTCTACTTTTGTTTTTTGTAATGTAAAGGCCAAAACAAGCTAGACATGGAAATGTGAGCACTAGATTTTTGCTGATATGGAAGCGGGAGCTAACTTGGTAAGATATCCCTGGGTATGCACTACTCTTGTGACATATCACACAATGCACTGCTTATAGATGTCTGTAAGTGGTAGAAGTGAAATTTCAACTCTGAGGTGCATGATTACAAGGTCCTGCCCTTCGCATTGCTTCTCACTGCCCCATTTTCACTAATGGTGCTCACATCAGCTGTGCTACTGTGGGTCAGTCACTCAGCTTTCTGAAGCTTGATAGTCTTTTTTATTATATCAGGGAGATAGACAAGATGCTATCTTTCAGTCTCTGATAGAAGATAACATATTAAGTGTCAAATCATAATTTAATTGAGCAACACTGTTAAAGCAGCTTCTAAAAGACCAGAAATGGAAAAAGGGAGGAATTGCCTCTGCCCAGGTGCCTGTCTCTACTGGGTACTAGCTCAGGCTTGAATCTATTTCATTGTGATTTAGCATTTTTTAAACATTGCCACTCAGCTTCTTATATTGAATGGTTTTAAGTTTATATCTTGAACATTATTAAACTTCCTTCCAAACTTTATGAGAAGTACGGTTTCCCTACCATCCAAGTTTTACTCAAGAAGGCCTTTTAGAATGTGTTAAAGACAGGGCTAGTTGCAATGGCTCATGCCTGTAATACCAACACTTTGGAAGGCCAAAGTGAGAGGATCGCTTGAGGCCAGGAGTTCAAGACCAGCCCAAGCAACACAGCGAGACCCAATCTCTACAAAAAATAGAAAAATTAGCCTGGCACAGTGGTGTGTTGGTGAGTGCCTGTAGTCCCCGCTACTCAAGAGGCTGAGGCAGGGAGGATCTCATTGACCCCAGAAGTTTGAGTTTGCAGTGAGCTATTATGAGGGCACTGCCCTCTAGCCCAGGCGACAGAGCGAGATTGTACCTCAAAAAAGAGAGAAAAAAAAGATTGTCTTATAGAGCAGCGGTCCCCAACCTTTTTGTCACCAGGGACTGATTTCATGGAAAAGACAATTTTTCCATAAAGAGAGGTGGGGGAGGTAGAGCTTAGGCTGTGATGCATGGAAGCTCCTAACAGGCCACAGACTGGTACTGGGCCGCAGCCCAGGGTTGGAGACTGCAGTTGTACAGGAAAAAAGCTGTATTTCTGTTATCTTTAGCATCAGTCATTTTCTTATTTTTCATTGTTTGCTTTGCTTATTACCACTACACATATTGGAAATCTCTCTACCCAACACAGTCAAAAAAGAAAAAAAACAATAAACTTCTTTTTTAAATTTACATGAATTCACTTATTCCTTCATGTTGTGCAGGTATGGACATATGGTAGATAAAAGCATTCTGAGGTAAATTCTTAGAATTTTGAATTATTTTAGCAATAACAAAGTATCCCAGCAATTTCTTACAGATTCAGCCAACTAATTACTACAGATGTGGTGGCAACCCAAGTCACTTTAGTACCTAGTACTAAAAGTGAGGTGCTTCAGGCAAGATTATCATCATGAGAATAAATGAGTTAGCAAGCATTAATAAACCTGGAGAACAACAGTGTTAAATGTTTTATGCCTCATTTGAGTATGTGCCACGGCAGAAAATTGAATGAACAGCTTTTTGGTTATGAAGACTCGAAGTAAATTTTTTTTAGCATAGTTTTGCATTTCTGTTGGTGACAGACTTATCAAAATGAATATTTTGTGATAGAGAATGCCTTCTAGCCACACTCCCTCTTAGGGTTTAGCAGTGTGTAAAAACTCCCATCACCTTTCATATCTACCTTCCTTCTCTCACGAGAAACCTTTCAACTATTAAGCAAGCACTGCATGCCGACCCTGTGACAGAGGTAGGGTGACATTGTGCACAGACGTGGGGTTATGACGGTGAGAAGGAATCATGCCACATACTCTACAAAGTCACCACGTCCACCAGTGGTTCCAAGACAATATTTAGCATTCACCTTTTATTAGATTCTTGAACTATGAATGATAGAATAATTTCAATAATTTTCTCAACAGCAAAAGTTTGCTGAATAGCTACCATAAGTGCTTAATGCTCTGTATTTCAGATATAAATGGTATCATTTTTACCCACAGGGAGGGCATTCTCGTGAGTTTACAGATGCATTTTCTGCTCTCCCATATTCTGGCACATAAAAGAGAAGGAGGAGGAGAAATAGAAGCAGGAGGAGTAGGGCGGAGGCAGGGGGAGGAAAAATATATTTTAAAAGTACTCTTTTAAGGCCAGGCACGGTAGCTCGTGCCTGTAATCCTAGCATTTTGGGAAGCCAAGGTGGGAGGATTGCTTGAGCTCAGGAGTTCAAGACCAGCCTTAGCAAGAGCAAGACCCTGTATCTACTAAAAAAAAAAAAAAGAAAGAAAGAAAGAAAGAACAGAAAAAAGAAGAGAAAAAAAAATTAGTGAGCAACTAAAAATAGAAAAAAATTAGCTGGCCATAGTGGCATGTGCCTTTAGTCCCAGCTACTTGGGAGGCTGAGGCAGGAGGATTCCTTGAACCCAGGAGTTTGAGGTTGCTGTGAGCTAGGCTGACGCCACGGCATAGCCCAGGCAACAGAGCGAGACTCTGTCTCAAAAAATAAAATAAAATAAAATAAAATAAAAAATAAAAATTATTCTCTTAAATGTAATGAGTGCTAGGAATTCTTTAGATTTCAAATGAAAAATTGCTTCTTATCTAGCTGGGTTAGAAACTAACGTTTATTGTGTTCTTACTATGTACCAGGGACTTTATATAATAATCAGCATCTATTGAGAAGTAACTTTTTGATTTACATAGACTATTTTTGCATAGATTGTTTTGGCTAATCTTTACATGATTTTTTTCAATCCTGTTTTACTAGGATTATTTTATCTAGTCATCCCTAAATGCTGTGAGACGGATATTATGTCTGTAGCATTTTATAGATGAGGAAACCTAGGCATAGAGAGACTGATACATTGTCCAAATTCATACAGCTAATAAAATATGGAGCCAGAATTTAATTTCAGGCAGAGAAAGAGATTTCCCATGAAACTAATGAAATTTAAAATTCAGGAGCACACACTTTTACAAGTTCCTTATGAGGGACTTCTATTTAAATTATATTTGTAATTTTGAATTTTTTATCTTAAAAAGGACCCTAAAAAGTTTATGGACTTCATACCCCAGGCAATTAGACCTTATACAGCAAATTCAAATTCCAGCTAATAAAAGTACCCATCTGCTTGAGCCATTTTTTATTTTCCCTCTCTGACCATGGAGGAAATGGATTCCCTGGAAACAAAGGCCAGTGTGTCCACGTCTTCCCTGGAGCCTGTGTTCTTTTCATTTCTCAGGGACTATGATCTTCCAGTTATAGTTATTTTTGTTCTCTCTCCTTCATCTCTATTAACAATCTATTTCTCTCTGCTTTATTAGTTCCATCAGCATTCAAACATGTTCTCGTTTCAAAATTAAAAAAGAGAGATTTAAAAAAGGAAACTATTTTATGACTCCCTATGTCCATTCCAGCTATTTCCATATCTCTCTAATCCCTTTTCCTGCTAGCAAAAGACCTATTGACTTGGTCTGTCTTCTCTACATTCAAATCTTCATTTATTCAACAAATGTTTACCGATGCCTGCTAAATCTCAGATGTTGTGCTAAACCACAGGATAAATACAAAGAATAACACAGACTTCATAGGTGTAATCGCTGATAACAAAGTACATTCAAGAGATAAAAATACCTTGGTCTCAGGTACATTCAAGAGATAAATATAAGGATCTTAGTTTACTGGTTTTAGTCTTAGCTTTTATCAAAGATGTCCATGTTTTGGAGAGACAGTGCCTATACTCAAGTAACCCATCAGTCTTTTAAAAAAATATTGCAAAATTCAGAAGAACTTTTAGATTTCAAACCTGTCATTTATATCTAAATTTATTATGCTACATTATCATCTAAGAGCGTTAGTCTGCTATTAATTTAAGACCCTAGCTTCACCTAAATTCTTAGATATTTTGGTGATCGTAGTGAATAAAAATCTCTCATTACTATGTGCCAAAAACAAGAAGGACATTAGCCCTCAAAATGAGATTTTCATGACATTTACATTAATATAAGCCAAAAGTCTTTTAAATATATTTTTTGAATGAGCAAAATCAAGAGACACAGGATGGGTGAGATTGGATGGGGACAAAAGTATCTTAAGATAAGTATTATGGAGCATGGCCTCAGGGGGAGGGAACAGAACAAAAATACATATAGGAAAACCTTAGGTAGAAATGTGCAATAATTGGTGGCTGGGTAAGACAAAACCCAACTGTAGTGGCACTAAATTAATTTTGTATCCTTTGAAACCTTCCCTTATCTGCCCTTGTCCCTAACAATAGAAGAAAGGCTATTTAAAAGTTCCATCAAAGAGAATTCAGTTAACAAGTGACTGTCTGAGCTATAGAAAAATTGACTGATAAATTGTTTGAGTTTCACCATCATTTTCTATGTAATCAGATTCATAGTGTTTTTTGGAGAATTTCACAAGTTCTAGTTATTTTTGCTTCCAAAATACTGGATCCTTTTTGCTGTTTTAGGAAAAGCATTTTAAAGGGAAGATTTGTTCCTAGTTTCCTTTAACTGAATTTAAGTTTATTTGAAATTTTCCATGATTTATTTTTCTGCAGAGAATTCTGTTGTATTTTTTCCTCTTTAATTTTAACTTGAACAGCTTG
Organism: Lemur catta; assembly: GCF_020740605.2. Lineage (NCBI taxonomy): Eukaryota > Metazoa > Chordata > Mammalia > Primates > Lemuridae > Lemur > Lemur catta. Next base: position 19,308,004 of record NC_059132.1, on the reverse strand, counting down.
ATGAGAGTTTAATAGAATTTGTTTTAAAGTTATTGCTGACCTTGAATTAAATGGGAGCCAATATATCCCCATGCAGGTGTGGGCTTCAATTTATGGCAAATATGTTTGTCTTTACAGTCATGCATAATTTCCAAATTCCAGAAATTACTTCTATTTTATAGCTATACCTTCTAAACCCATCGTAACGAGGGCTCTGTCAGCATTTCTATTACATTCTTTACAGAGGTTTATAACATAGTCATAAAACTCACTCTAGGATTAGTTTTGGCAGATAAACTCTCACCTAGGGAAAGAAGGTGTTATTTTTTTCCCAACAAGTTAAAAAGAATATACTGGTTTGTCTGTTCTCATACAACTGGAATTCATATACTCCTTTTTGCCATATAACCTCTCTTTCTCTAAATGAGGATACCCTAATTTGCTTTTATATATTTGTGCATTATATAGTCTCTCCTTTCTCCTCTAAAGAGAGAACTGCACACTAGTTCAAAGTTTGGACACCAGAGTTCAACAGATGTGAGTTCAAATCCCAACTCTGTGACTTGAACAGGTCTGAGATTGTGAATGATCTACTTAATAAGTGGTAGCTATAGAGGTATATGCTACCTCATTATTTTTAGTCTTGATATTACTCAGGAACTTAATGAGCTCTTTAATCAGATGCCTATCTCTAAATAATGAATTAAATTTGTTCTTTCATTTTGTTGTTCAATATTGATTACCATACTGGATGTTAGAGATATAAAGGTAATAAACCATGCCCCCTACCCTCAAGGGATATGCAGTTCAGCAGGAAAGAGTAAGACATTAAGGAGACAATTAAAATCCAAAATATTTGATGCTTCCCTAGAGGCTTGGACAACTCACAGCAAAGACACTTGACTCAGACTAGGACCTCAATGAAGGTTTTCTTTTAGATGCTAGTTGGAAGGGTAGGTATTCTGTGTAGAATAGTAAAGGAGGATTAGGGGCTAGTTAGATAAATATCCTGTGTATAGCATAAACAGGAAAAGTACGGTGTAAACTGGGAACTACTATATGACTGGAGTAAAGAGTATAGGGACATCAGGGAGTAGCAAAAAGGTGTAATAGAAAGGTATTTCTACCTTCTCCAGCAGAGGAAACATGATATTCTTTCTCTTGGTCAGATACCTGGGATGCCATACATGCCTTTATTTGGGTTTATAAACTTTATTTTGGTGGAGCATGTTCTACAGCAACTTTCTTTTTTTTTTTTTTTAATTTCAGAATATTACGGGGGTACAAATGTTCTGGTTATGTAAATTGCTTTTGTACTGTTTGAGTCGAAGTTACAAGTGTGCCCATCTCTCAGTGTGCATTGTACACGTTAAGTGTAAATTTACCCATCCCCTCCTCCCCCACCTGCTAGGTTTCTGGTGAATGTTATTTTCATATGTGCACAATTAGTTCCAATTGTGGTGTTTGTTTTCCCATTCTTGTGATACTTCGCTTAGAAGAATGGTCTCCAGCTACATCCAGGATAATACAAGAGGTATTAGTTCACCATTTTTTTATGGCTGAGTAGTACCCTATGGTATACATATACCACATTTTATTAATCCACTCATTTATTGATGGGCACTTGGATTGTTTCCACATATTTGCAATTGTGAATTGTGCTGTTATAAACATTTGAGTGCAGATGTCTTTTTTACAGAATGTCTTTTGTTCTTTTGGGTAAATATCCAGTAGTGGGACTGCTGGATCAAATGGTAGTTCTACTTTTAGTTCTTTGAGGTATCTCCATACTGCTTTCCATGGAGGTTGTAACTAGTTTGTAGTCCCAACAACAGTGTATGAGTGTTCCTATCTCTCTGCATCCACGCCAACATTTGTTGTTTTGGCACATTTTTGTAAAAGCCATTCTCACGAGTTAAGTGACATTTCATTGTGGTTTTGATTTGTATTTCCCTGATGATTAGAAATGTTGAGCATTTTTCATATGTTTGTTGGCCATCAGTCTATCTTCTTTTGAAAAAAATCTGTTCATGCTCTTTGCCCACTGTTTAATGGAGTTGTTTGATTTTTTTCTTGCTGATTTGCTTGAGTTCTTTATAAATTCTAGTTATCAGCTGTTTGTTGGAAGTGTAGCATTCAAACATTTTCTCCTATTCTATATGTTGTCTTTTTGCTCTAGTGATTGTTTCCTTGGCTGTGCAGAAGCTTTTTACTTTGATCAGGTTTCATTTATTTATTTTCTACAGTAACTTTAAAAAAAATTGTGTGGGAGGTAATTTTTAAACATATTATGTGTCTTAAAATGGCTTTATTCTACCCTCTTCCTTGACACATAATTTAGCTGAGTGTGTAATTTTAAGATGAAAATGAATTCCCTTCAGCATTTTAAAGGCTTTGCTCCATTGTCTTCAGCATCTGAGGTTGCTGGTGAGAAATCTAAAGCCTGTCTTATCTCTGATCCTTTGCTTATGACCTATGTTTCCCTCCTTGGATAATTTTAGAATATTCTTTTTGCCACTACCTTTCTTGAATTTAACCTAATTTTACTACCTGTTCTAGACAATCTGTTGGACCTATCATTCAGAAACTCATATTCTTCAGGGCTGGGAAATTTTCACAATATTAATATTATATTGGTTATATTCTCATTTTTTTCTTTTCTTATTTTTTTTGGAATTCCTCTTATTCAGATGTGAGATAATATTTTCATGTGCTCTAATTTTGTTATTTTTTTCTCTCTTGTCTTCCTTTATTTTGTCCTTTTGATCTACTTTCTGGATTTTTAAAAAAAATTTATCTTTCAATTCCTCTATCAATTTTTTAATTTTTGCCTTTATGTTTTTAATTACCAAGGGTCATTTTTATTTCTAAATTGATCCTCAAAATTACATTCTATTTTTCCCAGCTTTATATAGGTATAATAGAGAGATAATATTATTTATATTTAAGGAATACAACATGCAGAATTGATGTATTTAGTACATACACATTATAAAATGCTGAACATAGCCATCAATTAACAGTTAGTGTGTGTGGATGTGTGTGTGTGTGTTTGTGTGTGTGTGTGTGTGTAGTGAGAATACTTCAGATCTACTCCTTTAGCAAATTTCAGCTATAAAATACAGTATTCTTAACTATAGTCACCATGCTGTACATTAATATCTTCAGAACATATTCATCTTACAACTGAAAGTTTGTACTTTTTGACAGACATCACCCCATTTCACCCACCCTCCAAGCCCTGGCAACCACTGTTCTACCCTGTTTTTATGAGTTAAACATTTTTGGATTTCACATATGTCATCCACATATAAGTTAGATCATGCAATATTTGTCCTGATTTGTTTGGCTAATTTCACTCAGCAAAATGCATTCTCATTTCATCCATATTGTCACAAATGGCAGGATTTCCTTCCTTTTTACAGATGAATAATATTCTACTATGTGTGTGTGTGCGTGAGTGTTTGTGTGTGTGTGTGTGTGTGTATATATGTATTTACACATAAACACCGCATTTTCTTTATCTAGTCATCCGTAAACAGATACTTAGATTGTTTCCATGCCTTGGCTCTTGTGAACAATGCTGCCATGAACATGGGAGTATAGATATCTCTTCAAGACAATGATTACATTTCTTTTGGAAGTATACTCACAGGTAGGATAACTGGATCTTACGATAGTTCCATTTTTAAATTTTTGAGAAAACTTTATACTGTTTTCCATAATAGCTGTACCGATTTACAGCTCCACCAACAGTGTAGAAGTGTTCCCTTTTCTCTACATTCTTGCTAATACCTGTTATCACCTGTCTTTTTGAGTAGCCATCCTAACAGATGTGAGATGATATGTCATTGTAGTTTTAACTTTTATTTTCCCAATGATTAGTGTTGTTGATAACAATTTCATATCCTGGTTGGCCTTCTTTGGAAAAAATGTCTATTCAGGTCCTTTGTCCATTTTTATTCAGATTATTTGTTTTTTGTTTTGTTTTGTTGCTGTTGACTTGTATAAGTTCCTTATATATTTTGAATATTAACCCCTTATCAGATATGTGGTTTGAAAATATTTTCTCCCATTCCACAGGGTACTTTTTTACTTTATTACTTTGTTGTTTCCTTTGCAGTCCAGAAACTTTTTAATTTGATATCATCTACTAGTCTCTATTTTTGCTTTTATTGCCTGTGTTTTTGGTATTGTGTCCAAAAAGCATTGTCAAGATCAATGTCAAGAAGGTTTGTTTCTGTTTTCTTTAAGAATTTTATAGTTTCGGGTATCGAGTGTTGTCTGTCCCTCCTCTTCAATTTTTTGGAAGCATTTGAGAAGAAATGATGTTAATTTTTCTTTAAATATTTAGTAGAATTCATCAGTGACATTATCAGATCTTGGGCTTTTTTTTTTTGAAGAGAGACAGTTTATTATTGATGAATCTCCTTACTCAATATTGGTCTGTTCAGATTTTAATTTCTTTGTGATTCAGTCTTGGTAAGTTCTATGTTTCTATGATTTTATCCATTTCTTCTAGGTTATCCAATTTGTTGGTGTGTAATTGTTCATTGTTGCTCCATGATGTCTTCTCTTTCATTTCTGATTTTGTTTATTTGAGTCTTCTCTCTTTTTTCCTTAGTCTAGCTAAAGTTTTGCCAATTTTGTTTATCTTTTCAAAAAACCAACTCAGTTTCCCTGATTTTTTCTGTCATTATTATTTCAGTCTCTATTTCATTTATTTCTGCTCAGATCTTTATTTCCTTCTTTCTAATAAGTCTGGGCTTAGTTTGTCCTTTCCTAGATCCTTGAGGTGTAAAGTTATGTTGTTTGAGTTTTTATTTTTCATATAGGCCTTTGTCTCTATAAACTTTGCACTGAGAACTGCTTTTGCTGTATCTCATACGTTTTGGTAGGTTTTGTTTACATTTTGGTTTGTCTCAAGGTATTTTTTATTTCTATTTTATTTCTTCTTTGATCTATTTTTTGTTCAAGAGTATGTCACTTAATTTACACATATTTGTAAATTTTCCGATTTTCTTCTGTTACTGATTTCTATTTTCATGCCATTGTGATCAGAAAATATCGTTGATATGATTTAAATCTTGAATTTGTTAAGACTTCTTTTGTGGCCTAACATATGCTTCATCACAGAGAATGTTCCATGTGTGCTTGGGAAGAATGTATATTCTGCCACTGTTGAATGAAATGCTCTGTATATATCTGTTAGGTCAACGTGGTTCATAGTGTTGTTCAAGTCTGCCGTTTCCTCACTGATTTCTGTCTGGATGATATCTTCATTGCCAAAAGTGGGGTATTAAAGTCTCCTACTATTATTGTACTGCTTTTTATTTCTCTTTGCAATTCTGTTAATATTTGCTTTGTATACTGAGGTGCTATAATGTTAGTAGAGTAAGATCAGGTGGGAATTTGTGATCCTCTGGAATTTGGCTTCTGTATTAGGTGCAACAAATTACCATCAGAAAGTTTTAAGTATTCAGTTAATGTGATATAATTTATGTTTTTGAGTAATTACTCTGGTTTTAAAGGGACGGAGTTACTGGGTTTCTTAATGGGTAAAGTAAAATAGAAATTCAACTTAACTTCCATTTTTAAACATGTCTCCATAAATACCAGTTTATTTGCTGCAAAAATGGAGAGTATAGATCCATCTCTACCTGTCTCACTCAGTGAATGTAAAGATAGTCAATTAGCATTCACAATTTTGTGAAATGAAGAAATGGGGAGTTGCTGGATGAAAATATTGGGATGTAAAGAAAATTCATCCCTTAATTTTGTCAACATTCAACTGTTGGCAAGGATGTAAAGAAAAGAGAATCCTTGTGTACTGTTAGTGAGAATATAAATTGGTACAGCCATTATGCAAAACAATGTGGAGTTTCCTCAAAAAATTAAAAATAGGACTAGTCATAATTTATAATAGTAATCCCATTTCTCAGTGTATATCTAAAGGAAATGAAATGAGAGTTATCAAAGAGATATCTGTGCTTCCCTATTCATTGCAGTATAATTCACAATAGCTAAAATATGGAAAACCCTAAATGTCTGTCAGTGGATTCATGGATAAAGAAAATATTTATATATACAATGGAATATTTTTAAACCTTACACAAGAAGGAAACTTTGCCATTTGTAACAACATGGATAAACCTGGATGACATCATGCTCAATCAAATAAGCCAGACACAGAAAGGCAAATACTGCCTGATCTCACTTACATGTGGAGTCTAAAGCAGTGAGACACATAGAAACAGAGTAGAATGGTGGTTACCAGGGCTTGGGGGAGAGGGAAATGGGGAGATGTTGACTGGTACAACATTTCAGTTACACAAGATAAATGAGTCCTGGTAATGCACAGCGTAGTGACTATAGTTAACAGCACTTGAAATACTTGAAAATGTTAAGAGGGTAGATTATGTGTGTTTACCACACACACACAGAAAAGATAACTACACGAGGTGATGGATATGTCAGTTCGCTTGATGTGGTGATCATGTCACAGTGTATACATATATCAAAACATCAAGCTATACATCTTAAATACAGTCATGTGCTGCATAATGATGTTTCCGTCGACCATGGACCACCTATATGATGGTAGTCTCATGACGTTGGGACCTGCAAACTATTTTAAGCACACCTCTGCTTTATTTCTGCATACATGTCCCATTGTTCTCTGCCATTCTTTATGGGTCCACATGGAGGTGGAAAAATTTCTCAAATAAAAGAAGGTATAATATTAAAATAAATATATTGAATGGTTAGAACTACTGCAGACAAGCAAAAACAGTAGCCAATAAATTGCTAGGTATCTCTTTCTACACTTAATTGATGTTATGTATAATATATCCTAATACATTTACTTTATATATATATGTATATATATAACTTATATATACACATGCACATTTATGTATGTCGAAAGAGAGAGATTTAAAGAGAGAGAGAGAGGTGCACACATACCCAATTAGGCTGTTGCCAAGTATATATAGAATCTTAAATGGGATAAACCAGTGATCCACAATTTCCTTCTCAACATGGTTCGTTTGAATACCCTTCACATCTATTTGCTTCAAGAGAGAACATGAGTTTAGATGGGAACATATGCCAGTGATTATACTAAATTCAAAGTTTGGGGTTCTCTGATCCTCAAACATCAATACTTGCTTCATACTCCAGTGATGTTTGTTGGAACATCAATATGCAGAAAAGCATACTATAAATGGTGAAACAGCATTTTTTCTTGATCTATGGCGAAGTCCCAAATAGATTGGGCTTGTTTTTGTCATATCAGAAGTTAGTGCCAAAACACAAAGTTTATTAAAGATATTTGCCATATCCATAGAGTGATTTGAACCCTTTTAAAATTTGCTCATCACTGACTTAATGCATAATAACTAGCTGATTAAAATGATTTCAGAATTGGCATATAAAATATGTGGCCATTACAGCCATCTTCTCAGGAGTGGGAAAAACTCCTGCTGAAGCTACAGCTGGAAAATAATTTGCTGAAAAATCGGTTGAAGCGGGAGGTTCCAGCTCATTGAAACTCAATTTATTATATGCTTAAATGACTCCTGGAACAGTGGAATATGTAGGCAGTACAACTAGACAAGGCGAATTCTGTGCTGATAACAAATGTGTAAAACTCCAGTACCTATTGGAGAAGTGATAGCAGCCAAAACCCTATACTTGCCAACTAGTAGAAAATGTGAACATGCTGTTAGATAATTAACATTTTTCTTATTATGCAGGACTGGGTAGCAAATATGTAACCCAACTTTTTTTTCCCCTCTGGATAAGTTGCAACTTGAAAAAACAGATGATCAAAGCAAAGCACAGTTTTCTGAGAAACTTTGTGATATACGCTATAAAGTTGTAATCTATTAGCCTGTGGCTTGGGTGTTTGGGCAGCTATTTAACATCCTGATTCACATTTGTTGAGAGTATAGATGACTACAATTCTATGGTAACATATGTGTGATCAGGGACCTTGGTTAATAGGGTGGTAGCTTAGACATTTTATCTTGCACAATTCTGTTAAATTTCAACCTAACAGTATTGAAGCACTTGTTATGCTGATGTTGCAACCCACTTGCCATATCTTACCATTACCTATGTGTAGACAGCAGAATTCTAAAAAGTATAAAATGTAATTTCAAAATGGCCAATGATAATAATTAATAATGTTATAACATTTTGAGCACTCATATGCTTTTAGATGAAATATTTTTATACTTGATTTGACTTTCTAATATTTTTATGTAAAATGAAATTTAACTATTTGCTGATGATGGTCAAACTAATCACTAAGTGATATGATCCAAATGTAGATATTACAAGTGGAATAAATATTTACCACAAATATTCACTAGATGGATATTTGAGAATATATTTGCAAATAAGAATTTTATTTTACCTTTCTCTTTACCCCAGAAGATATATAATTTTGAAGATAATTCTTGGCATTCAGAAAGGTGGCATTATGATAGACTTTGTTTAGTCTTTGCCCAGAGAGTTTGGCAGAGACTAAATTCCAAATTAGTGTATGGTAAATATTTCTTGGAATCAGTTAAATGTGTACTTATTTTCTTTTAATCCAGTTTATCAAGACAAAGAATGCAATGACCAGATCCTGTTGTTTCTCTCTCTGTCTTCTCTCTCTCTTTCTCTCTCTCTTGCTCTCTCTTTCATCTTTTTTTTTCTTTTTCCCACTGAAATTAAACACATAGCCAAGACAATCATTATAATGACTAACTATCCACTATGGCCCTAAGTACAGCCATTGATCTCATCAGTTGCCTCCATCATGATGGTGATGATGATTAGAATTGCCCTCACTTATACTTTTAGAAAGCAAAGATCAGGATGTTAAGTTACAAACCATAGGTTAATAGGTTGTAACTATATGGTGTATGTCATATAGAATGACCTTTTTAAAAACATTTTTCTTAGAAAACTGCTTTATTATCATCATCATCACCATCATCCCACCTTCCTCTTTATAACTTATTGTGCATCTACTATAGACCTGATTCTCTACCAAGAGAATCAGTCCTTACCATCTCATTTAACTACATTCCTCACCCAGAGTCCTTCAGCTTCACTGGCCTTTGTTAAGGTCCTCAGTTTCTGATCCTCTCTCTTAACCTTGAGGATGCTCTACCCGCAGTATGCATTGTTCTCTTCTATACCACTTGCTGTTCCCTTGATAAACCCCTCTCATATTTCATGTTTTGGCCTTTAATTGAATATTGTCAGAGATGTCTACATTCATTGACAAATTTATCTTCCCTGAAATTCTTTTTGTAATTCATTATATAATCATTTATTTAATGAGACCAGCCTAAGCAACATAGCGAGGCCCCATCTGTACAAAAAATAAGAAAAATTAGCCTGGCATAGTGGCAGCGTGCCTATAGCCCCAGCTACATGGGAGGCTGAGGCAGGAGGACCCCTTGAGCCCAGGAGTTGGAAGTTGCTGTGAGCTATGATGATGCCACTGCACTCTAGCCAGGACAACAGAGCAAGACCCTGTCTCTTAATAAATAAATAAATAAATTTCCTGTTCATATATTTTTCCATATTTTTATTAGATACATTGTCTTTGTTCTATTGAATGATAGGAGTTATTTATATATTTTATTAATAAATGTGTGTATACATGTGCAAGAGACAGAGATTATATATGTGTATGAGAGAGACAGAGAAATGTTGCAAACATTTCCTTTTGTACATTTATTAACTTCTACATTGCTCAGTAGGGAGCTGGTAGACAATAATAATATCAAATACTGAATATTACAAAAATAATAGATGCTGAACTGTATTTATTATATCTATCTATCTTTTTATTAAATCCTCTTAGATAGGAATTAATATTTATACTTAACAATCATGAAAACTGAAGGTTGGTTGGATGATATGAATTGCCTAAAGTCAAACGTTAGAAAACAGAAGTGTCAGAATTCCAAACAAGTTTTGCTGGCTGTCCTCATGGCATTGTGCTACTAATATCTACATAGATGATGGTGTTATCTATACCTTATGGCTATATTATATTATTATATATGTTATATATAATATATCTATTGTTATATCTTTATTATATATACCCATATTTATGAATTCATTATGTCCTAATAATTTAGATGTTCTCCTAAATTACTTTATACCTGTTTGGTATAATATAAATATCTCTTTGAAAAGTTTAAGTTAGTATAAGCAATGCTATATTTCACCTCATTTAAATGTAATATTGTGGTACCAACCAATTTTCATTATGAAGTAGACAGTTTGAGATACAGACATGCTTAAGGCAAAACAGTCAAGTAGATATTGCTGTTTTATCTTTCTATACTTTTTTGTGACCACTACTTCTCTTAAGCTCACACTATCACTACAGCCTAAAACCTTCCTGCTTTCCCTCAGATTCCACATTAATCCCACCAATCTTGACACAGTATACCACGCCATGATAGAATAGGCTATCACACATTCCTGCTCTCTAGGGCATAATATCACAATCCCATACTTGCATAAATTTAGAGCCATGCCAGATGATCAATGGAAAAACCAAAGAAATGGGAGGGTATTTAGGGTAACTCAATGTAGAGGCCAACATGAGGAGTGAAGATTGTGGGCTTTGGAGTTATTGAGGCCACGATTTTAAATTCTGCATTAGCCTTGCGACCTTGGATGCATAACCACATAACCTCTCTTCTCCTGTGCTGTCATCTACAAAAATAAAGATTGTCATAATTCATTTCATTAATTAAAGAAAATAGTTTGTATAATTATATCAGGTATACAGAAGACTCTAATTAATATTGATGATGATTATAATATATAGTTTGAAAAGTTATAAAAATCTTCACTGTCTTTCTTCCTCTCCATTCATCTCCTCCCACCTTGAAGTTGGTTTCTACGTAACGGTCTTCTTGGCTTCAGCTCAGACATCCTTTTCATCAAGAAATTCCATCCAGGCCCTTTAGACTGACTCTCATATAATCGCGTGATGCCCTCATTTCATTGAACACGTCATATTACAATTATTTATTAAATTCCTGAATCCTTCCCTCAACTTTAAATTCCATGAGGGCAAGGACTTTGGTGGGTTTTTTTGTTTGTTTGTTGTTCTTCTTCTATATCCCTCATCATGCAGCATACTATGAAATTTTTGTTGAATTTCAACATGAATATATGCATAAATATATGTTTTCAGACATAAATATATGCATGTCTGAATGAATGGATAGTGAATGAATTGACAGTTATATGATTGGAAACATGAGTGAAAGGATAAACAACTTAGCACAGAGACTGAGGACTGATTGGAATGTCAGTTACAATGAGTAGCAAGTGGAGAATATGTTTTTGGAATGCCTTTTTGAAATCCCTTACCACACCAAATATCATGTCTTCACATGGTGCTGACCCCAACTGCTTCAGTGAATGAAAATTCAAGGAAGTTGGCAATATAGTGAATTTTAGTTAGTGTATGGCAAACAGAGTCTAGGGAATAAATAATATGTCACACGGTGCCTACATTTGCCTCTCAATACATTAGGGAAACACTTTTATAAACACAGTTCTGCCTCTACCTGCTATTTTCACTTAACATAAAGGTTAAAATATGAGATGTTTTACTTCATATATTGTACATTTCATTATTCTACATTAAAAGCACAGTGGATTCTTTGGAGGTGATTCATTATGCAATTTAATCTGATATTGAAAATCCCAACACAACAACCTACAAACTTGCAATGAATTTTAAGTAATACATCTTGCTTAATGTGTGTGCTGATTTACTCAGCATATCAAAATGAAGTTTGTCAGGCATTTATTTGATTGTTAGCAAAACTGTAAATAGTCCACAGTGTTCAGCTTACTTTCAAATATTAAAACTATGGTTCAGCCTGATTTGACACCGTTGAGATTTGACAATGGGTGATATCTTCATCAGAGTAGCTCAGAAGATATAAGAGCAAAAGGAAATGTTACCTACCGCAGCTGTGATACTGACCCTTATTTGCTAAATTGGAAAAAGCTGAATGGAAAACTTTCTTCCTCTCACTGACCTTTCCCAGATTAATTACTTACATCCAATTTGATTACATTTCATCTGTCATTCATCAGTAATAATTCCCTGTACAACATGGTTGAATGCGTGTGAACTTGTCTGCCTCATTTTGTAGAATTAATTAATGCTGATTGAAACTCTGAATTTTAACAATTTTGGAATGTGTTTACTGATTTGAAATAATTTTTCTAACCTCCTATGTTTCTGAGACAATGTTCTCAAGAGAAACTTGGAAATTATGTATACATCCAGTAGGCACATGTGTATATATATGTATGTGCATCATATGTCTTGCAGATATAAACACTAAAGCCCAAATATACAAAAAGAAGAAAACCACTTGTCTCAACCAAAGTACTACAGGACAGATTTTATATTATTTATTTTTAAAGGTAAGACATGCTCAAATTAAATGTCAAACATAATTTTGTATTTGAAATTTGAAATATGTGATCATACTTAGAGAAAAATCATAGAACACATGTCTTCTTGCCAAATTTGTATTTGCATAATAGTGAGCTATAAGGTTATAGATCACTTTGTGGCAGAGTGCCAACCCATAAACTACTTGGTAAAGCTACTAAAAACTTCAATCTGAAATGCATTTATCTCAGTTAGGAGTTTGGATCCTCTATAAAAAATGAAATGCACTGGAGTTTCTTAGTTCCTAAAAAATAGAGGGAGCGAAAATGCTAAATTCTATTTATTTCCACATTTCTTCCTTTAACTGCTGCAGATATAAATGCAAAATGAATGTTGACATATTTGTTTAGCATCCCTGACCAGATTAAACTGCTTTAGAAGTTCTTCTGTAATCAGGTTTGAAAAATAGAAACTAACATTCACATCCCTGGATAGATTAAATTGTTTCGAAAGTTTCATATTAATCAGACATAAAAAATATTTTTTAAATGTAGGAGTAGGTCCTTTGAAAAGCACTTGAAATTTTTCTTGCAATAATTTTTTGCAATTTCATCATATAATGCTATTTTTGTCATACACATATGAAATAATAAGTATACCTGTATAACTTGTCTGTGTATTCTATTGGTAAATTGCTAAATAGGAACAGATACTGATCTATTGTGGAGCACAGTGTGTGTGTATAGAAAGAACACTAGGCCAGGCTTGTAGAGCTGACTTCCAATTGCTTACAGTGTGTTTTGAGGAAAAGACAATGGAAAGGAAATACAATTTTTAAAGTTTTAACCTTTGTTCCAGGTGAATTGCAAGTATTTATGAGCATTGGTCTTCACAATAACTATAAGTTTAACAGTATTATATGCGTTTTACAGATGAGGAAACTGAACCTCCGAGATACTAATTGATATGTCTCATACAATATAGCTGGTATGTATTAATAGCACACTCAACATTCTAATTAGATCTATCTCACCCCAAAGTTCCTGTTCCCTCCATCGTATGATGTCTCTCTAACACTACATTTTCCCTTATAAAATGAAAGGATTGAGTTATATTATTACTATTTTTATATTCTCTGTAGCTCTTGCATATATTGGTCTGTGATTCTTGATTTGATTTTGTCTCCCTTTTCAAAATGGGAGTATACTACCTGAATATGATACAACACACAAAACTAAATCGTGCCACTTTCACTCCATCTTGCACTCAAATTCTCTAAATTCTTGCTGAAGAGACACTGACACTTGTGGTAAAGAATGATTTATCTATTATAGAAATGAATCGTATTCTAACAGTGTAAGCTCTTGACTTTATTTGTATCTCTCAGCCAATGAATATCAATGACTCCTGAACTTTGCTAGGCACTATGGCAGTTAATAAAGACATGC